>NW_027464319.1:0-78096 GCF_050947455.1 Rhinoderma darwinii | reverse complement strand
CATACACTACAGGTACAAATAGACAGGATTTATCATACACTACAGATACAGATAGACAGGATTATACCATACACTACAGGTATAGATAGACAGGATTATATCATACACTACAGGTACAGATAGACAGGATTTATCATACACTACAGATACAGATAGACAGGATTATACCATACACTACAGGTATAGATAGACAGGATTATACCATACACTACAGGTACAGATAGACAGGATTATATCATACACTACAGATAGACAGGTTATATCATACACTACAGGTACAGATAGACAGGTTATATCATACACTACAGATACAGAGAGACAGGTTATATCATACACTACAGGTACAGATAGACAGCATTATATCATACACTACAGATACAGATAGACAGGATTATATCATACACTACAGGAGCAGAAAGACAGGATTATATCATACACTACAGGTACAGATAGACAGGATTATATCATACACTACAGATACAGATAGACAGGTTATATCATACACTACAGATACAGAGAGACAGGATTATATCATCCACTACAGATACAGATAGACAGGATTATATCATACACTACAGGTACAGATAGACAGGATTATATCATACACTACAGGAGCAGATAGAGAGGATTATATCATACACTACAGATAGACAGGTTATATCATACACTACAGATAGACAGGATTATATCATACACTACAGATACAGATAGACAGGATTATATCATACACTACAGATACAGATAGACAGGATTATATCATACACTACAGGTACAGAGAGACAGGATTATATCATACACTACAGATACAGAGAGACAGGATTATATCATACACTACAGATACAGATAGACAGGTTATATCATACACTACAGATACAGAGAGACAGGATTATATCATACACTACAGATACAGATAGACAGGATTATATCATACACTACAGATACAGAGAGACAGGATTATATCATACACTACAGATACAGATAGACAGGTTATATCATACACTACAGATAGACAGGATTATATCATACACTACAGATAGACAGGATTATATCATACACTACAGATACAGATAGACAGGATTATATCATACACTACAGATAGACAGGATTATATCATACACTACAGGTACAGAGAGACAGGATTATATCATACACTACAGGTACAGATAGACAGGATTATATCATACACTACAGATACAGATAGACAGGATTATATCATACACTACAGGTACAGATAGACAGGATTATACCATACACTACAGGTACAGATAGACAGGATTATATCATACACTACAGATACAGATAGACAGGATTATATCATACACTACTGATACAGATAGACAGGATTATACCATACACTGCAGGTACAGATAGACAGGATTATATCATACACTACAGGTACAGATAGACAGGATTATATCATACACTACTGATACAGATAGACAGGATTATATCATACACTACAGGTACAGATAGACAGCATTATATCATACACTACAGATACAGAGAGACAGGATTATATCATACACTACAGGTACAGATAGACAGGATTATATCATACACTACAGGTACAGATAGACAGGATTATATCATACACTACAGGTACAGATAGACAGGATTATATCATACACTACAGGTACAGATAGACAGCATTATATCATACACTACAGATACAGATAGACAGGATTATATCATACACTACAGGTACAGATAGACAGCATTATATCATACACTACAGATACAGAGAGACAGGATTATATCATACACTACAGATACAGATAGACCGGATTATATCATACACTACAGGTACAGATAGACAGGATTATATCATACACTACAGAGAGACAGGTTATATCATACACTACAGATACAGAGAGACAGGTTATATCATACACTACAGATACAGATAGACAGCATTATATCATACACTACAGGTACAGATAGACAGGATTATATCATACACTACAGGTACAGATAGACAGGATTATATCATACACTACAGGTACAGATAGACAGGATTATATCATACACTACAGGTACAGATAGACAGGATTATATCATACACTACAGGTACAGATAGACAGGATTATATCATACACTACAGGTACAGATAGACAGCATTATATCATACACTACAGATACAGATAGACAGGATTATATCATACACTACAGGTACAGATAGACAGCATTATATCATACACTACAGATACAGAGAGACAGGATTATATCATACACTACAGGTACAGATAGACAGGATTATATCATACACTACAGGTACAGATAGACAGGATTATATCATACACTACAGATACAGATAGACAGGATTATATCATACACTACAGGTACAGATAGACAGGATTATATCATACACTACAGGTACAGAGAGACAGGATTATATCATACACTACAGGTACAGATAGACAGCATTATATCATACACTACAGATACAGAGAGACAGGATTATATCATACACTACAGGTACAGATAGACAGGATTATATCATACACTACAGGTACAGATAGACAGGATTATATCATACACTACAGGTACAGATAGACAGGATTATATCATACACTACAGGTACAGATAGACAGCATTATATCATACACTACAGATACAGATAGACAGGATTATATCATACACTACAGGTACAGATAGACAGCATTATATCATACACTACAGATACAGAGAGACAGGATTATATCATACACTACAGGTACAGATAGACAGGATTATATCATACACTACAGATACAGATAGAGAGGATTATATCATACACTACAGGTACAGATAGACAGGATTATATCATACACTACAGATACAGAGAGACAGGATTATATCATACACTACAGGTACAGATAGACAGGATTATATCATACACTACAGGTACAGATAGACAGGATTATATCATACACTACAGGTACAGATAGACAGGATTATATCATACACTACAGGTACAGAGAGACAGGATTATATCATACACTACAGGTACAGATAGACAGCATTATATCATACACTACAGATACAGAGAGACAGGATTATATCATACACTACAGATACAGAGAGACAGGATTATATCATACACTACAGATACACAGGATTATATCATACACTACAGATATAGATAGACAGGATTATATCATACACTACAGATACAGATAGACAGCATTATATCATACACTACAGATACAGATAGGACAGGATTATATCATACCACTACAGGTACAGATAGACAGGTTATATCATACACTACAGATACAGATAGACAGGTTATATCATACACTACAGATACATAAATGAACCTATATTTTATGTCTATGTGTATACAGTAAAAAATATATTGTGTAGCCTATTGTTTTTTTAGGGCTAGTTTGGATGAATCCCGTGGCCACTTGATAAACGCTTACTTCATGCATTCAGCTGTACATGACATCAGGACGGTATCGCTTGGTGGTTGTCGTTATATACTCCCGGCTCTCGAATTCCTTTATCTCTACATAAACGCCTGCATCGTATTTACAGTCACACAAACACCACAAAAGTCTAAACAGCACATTCCAACAACATGAAACAAAACGTGTAGACAGGTGTAAAAACGCCTGCGACTGCCAATATACAGCACACAAGAAAATGGCGACCGCACAGCGCGAACACTAATGCCACCTAAACCGCTAAATATAAATCTGCATTACTGATAAATCTACTTACAATACGGAGGTTCTTCGCGCACATTTTGATCCAAAAGTGTTTGCCCACTCGCCACGACAAGGCGTATTTACAGTCATAATGCACTGGTATATACCGATTATATAACAGGAGGCAGTATATAGGTTCTGTTCTTCCAGCATCACCCAAATTCCTCTATCAGCCTGATAGAGAGCTGTGAGTTAGTCCTTTATGTACACACTGCCTTAGAGTCCAGTATCGGACTGCGCTCCAGAGAACTTTACACCGCCCCATCCGCCGCTTGGCATTGTGCACGGAGATCTTAGGCTTGTGTGCTACTCAAATGGAAACCCATTATATTAAGCTCCAGACGTCTAGTTCTGGTGCTGATGTTACTTCCAGAGGCAGCGTGGATCTCGAAAGTCCCACTTAATGGCTGAGCTGTTCTTACCTCTGGATGCTTCCAATTCACAATAATAGCACTTACAGGTGACCGGGGCAGATCTGGCAAATACAATAATAACACTTACAGGTGACTGGGGCAGATCTAGCAAATACAATAATAACCCTCACAGGTAACCAGGGCAGATCTATTAGATAATAATAAGACTTACAGGTGACCGGGGAAGATCTAGCAAAACAAATTATAACACTTACAGGTGACCGGAGTAGATCTAGCAAATACAATAATAACCCTCACAGGTGACCAGGGCATATCTATTAGATAATAATAAGACTTACAGGTGACCGGGGCAGATCTAGCAAATACAATAATAACACTTACAGGTGACCGGGGCAGATCTAGAAAAAACAACATTAACCATTACTGTACAGGTGACCGGGGCAAACAAGCAGATAATACTACTTACAGGTGACCGGGGTGTTATTATTATCTGTTAGATCTGCTAGTTTTGTAGTCATATTGCCCCACCGCTCGGTCTCTGCCCCACCGCTCGGTCTCTGCCCCACCGCTGGGTCTCTGCCCCACCGCTGGGTCTCTTTTGATAAATGAGATAATGGAGAATTTGTCAGCAATTTTTTAGACAAATGTCCCACCTCTTCATATATAGGCAATGCCCCCCACCAGCCCTTATATTATAAATAGTGCACATGAACTGCAAACTTTAGACCTCAACACCATCCAGACGCCAGTGTAGACCCCAACACCCGGTGGCCATTCACACTCCGATGGCTTCTTTCACTTGGCTTCTCTTCTCTGACTGACCGGACTATTATATACAGGAACACCAGCAGCAATTTATAACCGGAGGAAGAAATAGCAGAAAATAATCTTTTCTTTCTTACCTTTTTCAGATGATTTGTGCCGGTTATGACTTTGAAGCAACATCTTGTTTAATGTCCGACTGTGTTTGTGAACGTCCAGTGATTACTCGGCGACCCGGCTTTACAATAGGCTTTGGAAAACCAGGCAGAGGGGACGTATCGTACTGCCTGAACCTCCCAGACCTGGACACCACTCCCTACACTTCAGCCTCAATTAGAAGTGCTCGAAACTGCATAGAAGGTAAGAAGAACGACCATCAGTCATGTAATGGGGAGCAAAAGGGCCCATGCAAAGAAATAGAAAATGTGTAAATATAAAATACAAAATACATTGTGGTTACATCAGAGCGCCCACCTAGAGCGACCCCAAGAGGAGCTCACCCATGTACCACAGTCAGCGTGGGTCAGAGCGAGGGCTCATGGGGATAAAACCTCCCAAAAATGGAAAAGAAAGGATAGGAAAGTCGCATGTACCCAAAAATAGCAGCAATAAAAACTTCTGTTTATTCCACAACAAACAAGTCCTCCTGATGGAAAAATAAAAAAGGTATGGCTCTTGGAGTAAAGCAACAGAAAAACAAAATTATTATTTTAAAGAGTCATTTTATTGTGCAAACGAAATCGTATCGACCCGCAGAATAAACGAAATACGTCATTTATACCGTACGGTAAACGCCATAATAAATCCAAAAGGAGGATGAGATCATATATTAGTAGGATATACCCTGATGTACTCATTATATATACCCTGATGTACTCATTATATATACCCTGATGTACTCATTATATATACCCTGATGTACTCATTATATATACCCTGATGTACTCATTATATATACCCTGATGTACTCATTATATATACCCTGATGTACTCGTTATATATACCCTGATGTACTCATTATATATACCCTGATGTACTCATTATATATACCCTGATGTATTCATTATATATACCCTGATGTACTCATTACATATACCCTGATGTATTCATTATATATACCCTGATGTGCTCATTACATATACCCTGATGTACTCATTATATATACCCTGATGTACTCATTATATATACCCTGATGTACTAGTTATATATACCCTTGATGTACTCATTATATATACCCTGATGTACTAGTTAATATATACCCTGATGTACTCGTTATATATACCCTGATGTACTAGTTATATATACCCTGATGTACTCGTTATATATACCCTGATGTACTCATTATATATACCCTGATGTACTCATTATATATACCCTGATGTACTCATTATATATACCCTGATGTACTCATTATATATACCCTGATGTACTCATTATATATACCCTGATGTACTCGTTATATATACCCTGATGTACTAGTTATATATACCCTGATGTACTCCTCACATATTACACATATCCTGATGTACTCCTCACATATTACATATATCCTGATGTACTCCTCACATATTACATATATCCTGATGTACTCCTCACATATTACATATATCCTGATGTACTCCTCACATATTACATATATCCTGATGTGCTCCTCACATATTACATATATCCTGATGTACTCCTCACATATTACATATACCCTGATGTACTCCTCACATATTACATATATCCTGATGTACTCCTCACATGTTACATATATCCTGATGTACTCCTCACATATTACACATACCCTGATGTACTCCTCACATATTACATATATCCTGATGTACTCCTCACACATTACATATATCCTGATGTGCTCCTCACATATTACATATACCCTGATGTACTCCTCACATATTACATATATCCTGATGTACTCCTCACATATTACATATACCCTGATGTACTCCTCACATATTACATATACCCTGATGTACTCCTCACATATTACATATATCCTGATGTGCTCCTCACATATTACATATATGCTGATGTACTCCTCACATATTACATATACCCTGATGTACTCCTCACATATTACATATACCCTGATGTACTCCTCACATATTACACATATCCTGATGTACTCCTCACATATTACATATATCCTGATGTACTCCTCACATATTACATATATCCTGATGTACTCCCTCACATATTACATATATCCTGATGTGCTCCTCACATATTACATATATCCTGATGTACTCCTCACATATTACATATACCCTGATGTACTCCTCACATATTACATATATCCTGATGTACTCCTCACATGTTACATATATCCTGATGTACTCCTCACATATTACACATACCCTGATGTACTCCTCACATATTACATATATCCTGATGTACTCCTCACACATTACATATATCCTGATGTGCTCCTCACATATTACATATACCCTGATGTACTCCTCACATATTACATATACCCTGATGTACTCCTCACATATTACATATATCCTGATGTACTCCTCACATATTACATATATCCTGATGTGCTCCTCACATATTACATATATGCTGATGTACTCCTCACATATTACATATACCCTGATGTACTCCTCACATATTACATATACCCTGATGTATTCCTCACATATTACATATACCCTGATGTACTCCTCACATATTACATATATCCTGATGTACTCCTCACATATTACATATACCCTGATGTACTCCTCACATATTACATATACCCTGATGTACTCCTCACATATTACATATACCCTGATGTACTCCTCATATATTACATATATCCCGATGTACTCCTCACATATTACATATATCCTGATGTACCCCTCACATATTACATATATCCTGATGTACTCCTCACATATTACATATATCCTGATGTACCCCTCACATATTACATATATCCTGATGTACTCCTCACATATTACATATATCCTGATGTACTCCTCACATATTACATATACCCTGATGTACTCCTCACATATTACATATACCCTGATGTACTCCTCACATATTACATATATCCTGATGTACTCCTCACATATTACATATATCCTGATGTACTCCTCACATATTACATATATCCTGATGTACCCCTCACAGATTACATATATCCTGAGGTACTCCTCACATATTACATATATCCTGATGTACTCCTCACATATTACATATACCCTGATGTACTCCTCACATATTACATATACCCTGATGTACTCCTCACAGATTACATATACCCTGATGTACTCCTCACATATTACATATATCCTGATGTACTCCTCACATATTACATATATCCTGATGTACTCCTCACATATTACATATACCCTGATGTACTCCTCACAGATTACATATACCCTGATGTACTCCTCACATATTACATATATCCTGATGTACTCCTCACATATTACATATATCCTGATGTACTCCTCACATATTACATATATCCTGATGTACTCCTCACATATTACATATACCCTGATGTACTCCTCACATATTACATATACCCTGATGTACTCCTCACATATTACATATACCCTGATGTACTCCTCACATATTACATATACCCTGATGTGCTCCTCACATATTACATATACCCTGATGTACTCCTCACATATTACATATACCCTGATGTACTCCTCACATATTACATATATCCTGATGTACTCCTCACATATTACATATATCCTGATGTACTCCTCACATATTACATATATCCTGATGTGCTCCTCACATATTACATATATCCTGATGTACTCCTCACATATTACATATATCCTGATGTACTCCTCACATATTACATATATCCTGATGTACTCCTCACATATTACATATACCCTGATGTACTCCTCACATATTACATATACCCTGATGTACTCCTCACATATTACATATATCCTGATGTACTCCTCACATATTACATATATCCTGATGTACTCCTCACATATTACATATATCCTGATGTACTCCTCACATATTACATATACCCTGATGTACTCCTCACATATTACATATATCCTGATGTACTCCTCACATATTACATATACCCTGATGTACTCCTCACATATTACATATACCCTGATGTACTCCTCATATATTACATATATCCCGATGTACTCCTCACATATTACATATATCCTGATGTACCCCTCACATATTACATATATCCTGATGTACTCCTCACATATTACATATATCCTGATGTACTCCTCACATATTACATATACCCTGATGTACTCCTCACATATTACATATACCCTGATGTACTCCTCACATATTACATATACCCTGATGTACTCCTCACATATTACATATACCCTGATGTACTCCTCACATATTACATATACCCTGATGTACTCCTCACATATTACATATACCCTGATGTACTCCTCACATATTACATATACCCTGATGTACTTCTCACATATTACATATATCCCGATGTACTCCTCACATATTACATATATCCTGATGTACTCCTCACATATTACATATATCCTGATGTACTCCTCACATATTACATATATCCTGATGTACTCCTCACATATTACATATACCCTGATGTACTCCTCACATATCACATATACCCTGATGTACTCCTCACATATTACATATACCCCTGATGTACTCCTCACATATTACATATATCCTGATGTACTCCTCACATATTACATATATCCTGATGTACTCCTCACATATTACATATATCCTGATGTACTTCTCACATATTACATATATCCCGATGTACTCCTCACATATTACATATATCCTGATGTACTCCTCACATATTACATATACTCTGATGCACTCCTCACATATTACATAGATCCTGATGTACTCCTCACATATTACACATATCCTGATGTACTCCTCACATATTACATATATCCTGATGTACTTCTCACATTTACATATATCCCGATGTACTCCTCACATATTACATATATCCTGATGTACTCCTCACATATTACATATACTCTGATGCACTCCTCACATATTACATATACCCTGATGTACTCCTCACATATTACATATACCCTGATGTACTCCTCACATATTACATATATCCTGATGTACCCCTCACATATTACATATACCCTGATGTACTCCTCACATATTACATATATCCTGATGTACTCCTCACAGATTACATATACCCTGATGTACTCCTCACATATTACATATACCCTGATGTACTCCTCACATATTACATATATCCTGATGTACTCCTCACATATTACATATACCCTGATGTACTCCTCACATATTACATATACCCTGATGTACTCCTCTCATATTACATATACCCTGATGTACTCCTCATAGATTACATATACCCTGATGTACTCCTCACATATTACATATATCCCTGATGTACTCCTCACATATTACACATACCCTGATGTACTCCTCACATATTACATATACCCTGATGTACTCCTCACATATTACATATATCCTGATGTACTCCTCACATATTACATATACCCTGATGTACTCCTCACATATTACATATATCCCGATGTACTCCTCACATATTACATATATCCTGATGTACTCCTCACATATTACATATACCCTGATGTACTCCTCACATATTACATATACCCTGATGTACTCCTCACATATTACATATACCCTGATGTACTCCTCACATATTACATATACCCTGATGTACTCCTCACATATTACATATATCCTGATGTACTCCTCACATATTACATATACCCTGATGTACTCCTCACATATTACATATATCCTGATGTACTCCTCACATATTACATATACCCTGATGTACCCCTCACATATTACATATATCCTGATGTACTCCTCACATATTACATATACCCTGATGTACTCCTCACATATTACATATACCCTGATGTACTCCTCACATATTACATATACCCTGATGTACTCCTCACATATTACATATATCCTGATGTACTCCTCACATATTACATATACCCTGATGTACTCCTCACATATTACATATACCCTGATGTATTCCTCACAGATTACATATATCCTGATGTACTCCTCACATATTACATATACCCTGATGTGCTCCTCACATATTACATATACCCTGATGTACTCCTCACATATTACATATACCCTGATGTACTCCTCACATATTACATATATCCTGATGTACTCCTCACATATTACATATACCCTGATGTACTCCTCACATATTACATATACCCTGATGTACCTCACATATTACATATATCCTGATGTACTCCTCACATATTACATATACCCTGATGTACTCCTCACATATTACATATATCCTGATGTACTCCTCACATATTACATATACCCTGATGTACTCCTCACATATTACATATATCCTGATGTACTCCTCACATATTACATATACCCTGATGTATTCCTCACAGATTACATATACCCTGATGTACTCCACACATATTACATATATCCTGATGTACTCCTCACATATTACACATACCCTGATGTACTCCTCACATATTACATATACCCTGATGTACTCCTCACATATTACATATATCCTGATGTACTCCTCACATATTACATATACCCTGATGTACTCCTCACATATTACATATACCCTGATGTACTCCTCACAGATTACATATACCCTGATGTACTCCTCACATATTACATATACCCTGATGTACTCCTCACATATTACATATACCCTGATGTACTCCTCACATATTACATATACCCTGATGTACTCCTCACATATTACATATATCCTGATGTACCCCTCACATATTACATATATCCTGATGTACTCCTCACATATTACATATACCCTGATGTACTCCTCACATATTACATATACCCTGATGTACTCCTCACATATTACATATACCCTGATGTACTCCTCACATATTACATATATCCTGATGTACTCCTCACATATTACATATACCCTGATGTACTCCTCACATATTACATATACCCTGATGTACCCCTCACATATTACATATACCCTGATGTACTCCTCACATATTACATATATCCTGATGTACTCCTCACATATTACATATACCCTGATGTATTCCTCACAGATTACATATATCCTGATGTACTCCTCACATATTACATATACCCTGATGTGCTCCTCACATATTACATATACCCTGATGTACTCCTCACATATTACATATACCCTGATGTACTCCTCACATATTACATATATCCTGATGTACTCCTCACATATTACATATACCCTGATGTACTCCTCACATATTACATATACCCTGATGTACCTCACATATTACATATATCCTGATGTACTCCTCACATATTACATATACCCTGATGTACTCCTCACATATTACATATATCCTGATGTACCCCTCACATATTACATATACCCTGATGTACTCCTCACATATTACATATATCCTGATGTACTCCTCACATATTACATATACCCTGATGTACTCCTCACATATTACATATATCCTGATGTACTCCTCACATATTACATATACCCTGATGTACTCCTCACATATTACATATACCCTGATGTACCCCTCACATATTACATATACCCTGATGTACTCCTCACATATTACATATATCCTGATGTACTCCTCACATATTACATATACCCTGATGTATTCCTCACAGATTACATATATCCTGATGTACTCCTCACATATTACATATACCCTGATGTGCTCCTCACATATTACATATACCCTGATGTACTCCTCACATATTACATATACCCTGATGTACTCCTCACATATTACATATATCCTGATGTACTCCTCACATATTACATATACCCTGATGTACTCCTCACATATTACATATACCCTGATGTACCCCTCACATATTACATATACCCTGATGTACTCCTCACATATTACATATACCCTGATGTACTCCTCACATATTACATATATCCTGATGTACTCCTCACATATTACATATACCCTGATGTACTCCTCACATATTACATATACCCTGATGTACTCCTCACATATTACATATACCCTGATGTACTCCTCACATATTACATATATCCTGATGTGCTCCTCACATATTACATATACCCTGATGTACTCCTCACATATTACATATACCCTGATGTACTCCTCACATATTACATATATCCTGATGTGCTCCTCACATATTACATATACCCTGATGTACTCCTCACATATTACATATATCCTGATGTACTCCCTCACATATTACATATACCCTGATGTACTCCTCACATATTACATATACCCTGATGTACTCCTCACATATTACATATATCCTGATGTACTCCTCACATATTACATATACCCTGATGTACTCCTCACATATTACATATACCCTGATGTACCCCTCACATATTACATATACCCTGATGTACTCCTCACATATTACATATACCCTGATGTACTCCTCACATATTACATATATCCTGATGTACTCCTCACATATTACATATACCCTGATGTACTCCTCACATATTGTATATACTGTTCCTGAATAATACCTCCACAGCAAAACCACACAGTGAATGATTAATACCCCATACTGATACGGAATAATACCACCACACCATAACCACATAGTGAATGAATAATACCCCCCATACTGTTACTGAATAATACCACCACACCATAACCACATAGTGAATGAATAATACCCCCATACTGTTACTGAATAATACCACCACACCATAACCACATAGTGACTGAATAATACCCCCATACTGTTACTGAATAATACCTCCACACCATAACCAAATAGTGACTGAATAACACCCCCCATACTGTTACTGAAAAATACCCCCACACCATAACCACATAGTGACTGAATAATAACCCCATGCTGTTACTGAATAATACCCCCACACCATAACCACATAGTGACTGAATAATACCTCCATACTGATACTGAATAATACCTCCACACCATAACCACATAGTGACTGAATAATACACCCATACTGTTACTGAATAATACCGCTACACCATAACCACATAGTGACTGAATAATACCCCAATACTGATACTGAATAATACCGCCACACCATAACCACATAGTGACTGAATAATACTCCCATACTGTTACTGAATAATACCCACACACCATAACCACATAGTGACTGAATAATACCCCCATACTGTTACTGAATAATACACCCACACCATAACCACATAGTGACTGAATAATACCTCCATACTGAACCTGAATAATACCACCATACCATAACCACATAGTGACTGAATAATACCACCATACCGTTACGTAATAATAGCACCACACCATAACCACATAGTGACTGAATAATACCCCCATACTGTTACTGAATAATACCTCCACACCATAACCACATAGTGACTGAGTAATACCCCCATACTGTTACTGAATAATTCCACCACACCATTACCACATAGTGACTGAATAATACCCCCATACTATTTCTGAATAATACCTCCATACTGTTACTGAATAATACCGCCACACCATAACCACATAGTGACTGAATAATACCCCCATACTGTTACTGAATAATACCACCACACCATAACCACATAGTGACTGAATAATACCCCCATACTGTTACTGAATAATACCACCACACCATAACCACATAGTGACTGAATAACCCCATAATGTTCCTGAATAATACCACCACACCGTGACTGAATAATACCCCCATACTGTTACTGAATAATACCTTCATACTGTTACTGAATAATACCACCACACCATAACCACATAGTGACTGAATAATACCCCCATACTGTTACTGAATAATACCACCACACCCCAACCACATAGTGACTGAGTAATACCCCCATACTGTTACTGAATAATACCACCACACCATAACCACATAGTGACTGAATAATACCCCCATACTGTTACTGAATAATACCACCACACCATAACCACATAGTGACTGAATAATACCCCCATACTGTTACTGAATAATACCACCACACCATAACCACATAGTGACTGAATAATACCCCCATACTGTTACTGAATACCCCCACACCACAACCACAGTGACTGAATAATACCCCCATACTGTTACTGAATAATACCACCACACCATAATCACATAGTGACTGAATAATACCCCCATACTGTTACTGAATAATACCCCCACACCATAACCACATAGTGACTGAATACCACCATACTGTTACTGAATAATACCACCATACGGTTACTGAATAATACCCCCACACCACAACCACATAGTGACTGAATACCCCCATACTGTTACTGAATAATACCCCCATACTGTTACTGACTAATACCACCACACCATAACCCACATAGTGGACTGAATAATACCTCCATACTGTTACTGAATAATACCACCACATAATAACCACATAGTGACTGAATAATACCCCCATACTGTTACTGAATAATACCCCCATACAGTTACTGCATAATACCACCACACCATAACCACATAGTGACTGAATAATACCTCCACACCATAACCACATAGTGACTAAATAATACCCCCATACAGTTACTGAATAATACCACCACACCATAACCACATAGTGACTGAATAATACCTCCATACTGTTACTGAATAATACCACCACATAATAACCACATAGTGACTGAATAATACCCCCATACTGTTACTGAATAATACCCCCATACAGTTACTGCATAATACCACCACACCATAACCACATAGTGACTGAATAATACCTCCATACAGTTACTGAATAATACCTCCACACCATAACCACATAGTGACTGAATACCCCCATACTGTTACTGAATAATACCCCTACACCATAACCACATAGTGACTGAATAATACCCCATACTGTTACTGAATAATACCCCCATACTGTTACTGAATAATACCACCACACCATAACCACATAGTGACTGTATAATACTCCCATACTGTTACTGAATAATACCACCACACCACAACCACATAGTGACTGAATAATATCCCCATACTGTTACTGAATAATACCCCCACACCATAACCACATAGTGACTGACTAATACCCCCATACTGTTACTGAATAATACCACCACACCACAACCACATAGTGACTGAAAAATATCCCCATACTGTTACTGAATAATACCCCCATACTGTTACTGAATAATACCACCACACCATAACCACATAGTGACTGAATAATACCCCCATACTGTTACTGAATAATACCACCACACCACAACCACATAGTGACTGAATAATATCCCCATACTGTTACTGAATAATACCCCCATACTGTTACTGAATAATACCACCACACCATAACCACATAGTAACTGAATAATACGCCTATACTATTACTGAATAATACCACCACACCCACATAGTGACTGAATAATATCCCCATACTGTTACTGAATAATACCCCCATACTGTTACTGAATAATACCACCACACCATAACCACATAGTGACTGAATAATACCCCCATACTGTTACTGAATAATACCACCACACCATAACCACATAGTGACTGAATAATACGCCTATACTATTACTGAATAATACCACCACACCACAACCACATAGTGACTGAATAATATCCCCATACTGTTACTGAATAATACCCCCATACTGTTACTGAATAATACCACCACACCATAACCACATAGTGACTGAATAATACGCCTATACTATTACTGAATAATAAAACCACACCACAACCACATAGTGACTGAATAATACCCCCATACTGTCACTGAGTAATACCCCCACACCATACCACATAGTGAGTGAATAATACCCCCATACTGTTACTGAATAATACCTCCACATCATAACCAAAGTGACTGAATAATACCCCCATACTGTTACTGAATAATACCCCCACACCATAACCACATAGTGACTGAATAATACCCCCATACTGTTACTGAATAATACCACCACACTATAACCACATAGTGACTGAATAATACCCCCATACTGTTACTGAATAATACCTCCACACCATAACCACATAGTGACTGAATAATACCTCCATACTGTTACTGAATAATACCTCCACACCATAACCACATAGTGACTGAATAATACCCTCATACTGATACTGAATAAACACCCCCCACACCATAACCACATAGTGACTGAATAATACCCCCATACTGTTACTGAATAATACCCCCACACCATAACCACATAGTGACTGAATAATACCCCCATACTGTTACTGAATAATACCTCCACACCATTAACCACATAGTGACTGAATAATACCCCCATACTGTTACTGAATAATACCCCCACACCATAACCACATAGTGACTGAATAATACCCCCATACTGTTACTGAATAATACCTCCACACCATAACCACATAGTGACTGAATAATACCCCCATACTGTTACTGAATAATACCACCACACCATAAACACATAGTGACGGAAATAATACCACCATAACGTTACTGAATAATACCCCCACACCATAACCACATAGTGACTGAATAATACCCCATACTGTTACTGAATAATACCACCACACCATAAACACATAGTGACGGAATAATACCACCATACTGTTAATGAATAATACCTCCACACCATAATCACACAGTGACTGAATAATACCCCCATACTGTTACTGAATAATACCTCCATACTGTTACTGAATAATACCACCACACCATAACCACATAGTGACTGACTAATACCCCCATCCTGTTACTGAATAATACCACCACACCATAACCACATAGTGACGGAATAATACCCCCATACTGTTACTGAATAATACCACCACACCATAACCACATAGTGACGGAATAATACCACCATAACGTTACTGAATAATACCCCCACACCATAACCACATAGTGACTGAATAATACCCCCATTCTGTTACTGAATAATACCACCACACTATAACCACATAGTGACTGACTAATACCACCATACAGTTACTGAATAATACCACGACATCATAACCACATAGTGACGGACTAATACCACCATACTGTTACTGAATAATACCACGACATCATAACCACATAGTGACGGACTAATACCCCCATACTGTTAATGAATAATACCTCCACACCATAATCACACAGTGACTGAATAATACCCCCATACTGTTACTGAATAATACCTCCACACCATAACCATAGTGACTGAATAATACCCCCATACTGTTACTGAATAATACCCCCACACCATAACCACATAGTGACTGAATAATACCCCCATACTGTTACTGAATAATACCCCCACACCATAACCACATAGTGACTGAATAATACCCCATACTGTTACTGAATAATACCGCCACACCATAACCACATAGTGACTGAATAATACCCCCATACTGTTACTGAATAATACCTCCACACCATAACCATAGTGACTGAATAATACCCCCATACTGTTACTGAATAATACCCCCACACCATAACCACATAGTGACTGAATAATACCCCCATACTGTTACTGAATAATACCCCCACACCATAACCACATAGTGACTGAATAATACCCCATACTGTTAATGAATAATACCTCCACACCATAATCACACAGTGACTGAATAATACCCCCATACTGTTACTGAATAATACCTCCACACCATAACCATAGTGACTGAATAATACCCCCATACTGTTACTGAATAATACCCCCACACCATAACCACATAGTGACTGAATAATACCCCCATACTGTTACTGAATAATACCCCCACACCATAACCACATAGTGACTGAATAATACCCCATACTGTTACTGACTAATACCTCCACACCATAACCACATAGTGACGGAATAATACCCCATACTGTTACTGAATAATACCACCACACCATAACCACATAGTGACGGAATAATACCACCATAACGTTACTGAATAATACCCCCACACCATAACCACATAGTGACTGAATAATACCTCCATACTGTTACTGAATAATACCTCCACATCATAACCACATAGTGACTGAATAATACCCCCATACTGTTACTGAATAATACCTCCACACCATAACCACATAGTGACTGACTAATACCCCCATACTGTTACTGAATAATACTCCCACACCATGACCACATAGTGACTGAATAATACCCCCATACTGTTACTGAATAATACCACCACACCATAATTACATAGTGACTGAATAATACCCCCATACTGTTACTGAATAATACCACCACACCATAACCACATAGTGACTAAATAATACCCCCATACTGTTACTGAAGAATACCACCACACCATAACCACATAGTGACTGAATAATACCCCCATACTGGTACTGAATAATACCACCACACCATAACCACATAGTGACTGAATAATACCCCCATACTGTTACTGAATAATACCACCACATCATCACCACATAGTGACTGAATAAGACCCCCATACTGTTACTGACTAATACCTCCACACCATAACCACATAGTGACTGACTAATACCCCCATACTGTTACTGAATAATACAACCACACCATAACCACATAGTGACTGAATAATACCCCCATACTGTTACTGAATAATACCGCCACATCATAACCACATAGTGACTGAATAATACCCCCATACTGTTACTGAATAATACCGCCACATCATAACCACATAGTGACTGAATAATACCCCATACTGTTACTGAATAATACCACCACACCATAACCTCATAGTGACCGAATAATACCCCCATACTGTTACTGAATAATACCACCACACCATAATCACATAGTGACTGAATAATACCCCCATACTGTTACTGAATAATACCTCCACACCATAACCACATAGTGACTGAATAATACCCCCATATTGTTACTGAATAATACCACCACACCATAACCACAGTGACTGAATAATACCTCCATACTGTTACTGAATAATACACCCACACCATAACCACATAGTGACTGAATAATACCACCACACCATAACCACATAGTGACTGAGTAATACCCCCATACTGTTACTGACTAATACCACCACACCATAACCACATAGTGACTGAATAATACCACCATACTGTTACTGAATAATACCTCCACACCATAAACACATAGTGACTGAATAATACCCCCATACTGTTACTGAATAATACCTCCACACTATAACCACATAGTGACTGACTAATACCACCATACTGTTACTGAATAATACCTCCACACCATAACCACATAGTGACTGAATAATACCCCCATACTGTTACTGAATAATACCACGACATCATAACCACATAGTGACGGACTAATACCCCCATACTGTTAATGAATAATACCTCCACACCATAATCACACAGTGACTGAATAATACCCCCATACTGTTACTGAATAATACCTCCACACCATAACCATAGTGACTGAATAATACCCCCATACTGTTACTGAATAATACCCCCACACCATAACCCCATAGTGACTGAATAATACCCCCATACTGTTACTGACTAATACCACCACACCATAACCATAGTGACTGAATAATACCCCCATACTGTTACTGAATAATACCCCCACACCATAACCCCATAGTGACTGAATAATACCCCCATACTGTTACTGAATAATACCTCCACACCATAACCATAGTGACTGAATAATACCCCCATACTGTTACTGAATAATACCCCCACACCATAACCCCATAGTGACTGAATAATACCCCCATACTGTTACTGACTAATACCACCACACCATAACCACATAGTGACTGAATAATACCTCCATACTGTTACTGAATAATACCCCCATACTGTTACTGAATAATACCGCCACACTATAACCACAGTGACTGAATACCCCCATACTGTTACTGAATAATACCCCCACACCATAACCACATAGTGACTGAATACCACCATACTGTTACTGAATAATACCACCACACCATAACCACATAGTGACGGAATAATACCACCATAATGTTACTGAATAATACCACCACACCATAACCACATAGTGACTGAATAATACCCCCATACTGTTACTGAATAATACCTCCACACCATAACCGCAGTGACTGAATAATACCCCCATACTGTTACTGAATAATACCACCACAACATTACCACATAGTGACTGAATAATACCCCCATACTGTTACTGAATAATACCCCAACACCATAGCCACATAGTAACTGAATAATACCTCCATACGGTTTCTGAATAATACCACCACACCATAATCACATAGTGACTGAATAATACCCCCATACTGTTACTGAATAATACCACCACACCATAACCACAGTGACTGAATAATACCACCATACTGTTACTGAATAATACCCCCACACCATAACCACATAGTGACTGAATACCACCATACTGTTACTGAATAATACCTCCACACCATAACCACATAGTGACTGAATAATACCCCCATACTGTTACTGAATAATACACCCATACTGTTACTAAATAATACCACCACACCATAACCACATAGTGACTGAATAATACCTCCATACTGTTACTGAATAATACCACCACACCATAACCACATAGTGACTGAATAATACCTCCATACTGTTACTGAATAATACCACCACACCATAACCACATAGTGACTGAATAATACCTCCATACTGTTACTGAATAATACCTCCACATCATAACCACATAGTGACTGAATAATACCCCCATACTGTTACTGAATAACACCACCACAACCACATAGTGACTGAATAATACCCCCATCCTGTTACTGAATAATACCACCACACCATAACCACATAGTGACTGAATAATACCCCCATACTGTTACTGAATAATACCTCCACACCATAACCACATAGTGACTGACTAATACCACCATACTGTTACTGAATAATACCTCCACACCATAACCACATAGTGACTGAATAATACCCCCATACTGTTACTGAATAATACCACCACACCATAACCACATAGTGACTGACTAATACCCCCATACTGTTACTGAATAATACCGCCACACCATAACCACAGTGACTGAATAATACCCCATACTGTTACTGAATAATACCTCCACACCATAACCACACAGTGACTGAATAATACCCCCATACTGTTACTGAATAATACCTCCACACCATAACCACATAGTGACTGAATAATACCCCCATAATGTTACTGAATAATACCGCCACACCATAACCACATAGTGACTGAATAATACCACCATACTGTTACTGAATATTACCACCACACCATAACCACATAGTGACTGAATAATACCCCCACACCATAACCACAAAGTGACTGAATAATACCCCCATACTGTTACTGAATAATACCACCACACCATAACCACATAGTGACTGAATAATACCCCATACTGTTACTGAATAATACCACCACACCATAACCACAAAGTGACTGAATAATACCCCCATACTGTTACTGACTAATACCACCACACCATAACCACATAGTGACTGAATAATACCTCCATACTGTTACTGAATAATACCCCCATACTGTTACTGCATAATACCACCACACCATAACCACATAGTGACTGAATACCCCCATACTGTTACTGAATAATACCCCCATACTGTTACTGCATAATACCACCACACCATAACCACATAGTGACTAAATAATACCCCCATACAGTTACTGAATAATACCACCACACCATAACCACATAGTGACTGAATAATACCCCCATACTGTTACTGAATAATACCCCCATGCAGTTACTGCATAATACCACCACACCATAACCACATAGTGACTGAATAATACCTCCACACCATAACCACATAGTGACTGAATAATACCCCCATACTGTTACTGAATAATACCCCTACACCATAACCACATAGTGACTGAATAATACCCCCATACTGTTACTGAATAATACCACCATACGGTTACTGAATAATACCACCACACCACAACCACATAGTGACTGAATAATACCCCCATACTGTTACTGAATAATACCACCACACCACAACCACATAGTGACTGAATAATATCCCCATACTGTTACTGAATAATACCCCCATACTGTTACTGAATAATACCACCACACCATAACCACATAGTGACTGAATAATACCCCCATACTGTTACTGAATAATACCTCCACACCATAACCACATAGTGACTGAATAATACGCCTATACTATTACTGAATAATAAAACCACACCACAACCACATAGTGACTGAATAATACCCCCATACTGTCACTGAGTAATACCCCCACACCATAACCACATAGTGAGGGAATAATACCCCCATACTGTTACTGAATAATACCTCCACATCATAACCATAGTGACTGAATAATACCCCCATACTGTTACTGAATAATACCCCCACACCATAACCAAATAGTGACTGAATAATACCCCCATACTGTTACTGAATAATACCACCACACTATAACCACATAGTGACTGAATAATACCCCCATACTGTTACTGAATAATACCTCCACACCATAACCACATAGTGACTGAATAATACCCTCATACTGATACTGAATAATACCCCCACACCATAACCACATAGTGACTGAATAATACCCTCATACTGATACTGATTAATACCCCCACACCATAACCACATAGTGACTGAATAATACCCCATACTGTTACTGAATAATACCACCACACCATAAACACATAGTGACGGAATAATACCACCATAACGTTACTGAATAATACCCCCACACCATAACCACATAGTGACTGAATAATACCTCCATACTGTTACTGAATAATACCACGACATCATAACCACATAGTGACGGACTAATACCCCCATACTGTTAATGAATAATACCTCCACACCATAATCACACAGTGACTGAATAATACCCCCATACTGTTACTGAATAATACCTCCACACCATAACCATAGTGACTGAATAATACCCCCATACTGTTACTGACTAATACCACCACACCATAACCACATAGTGACTGAATAATACCTCCATACTGTTACTGAATAATACCCCCACACCATAACCACATAGTGACGGAATAATACCCCATACTGTTACTGAATAATACCACCACACCATAACCACATAGTGACGGAATAATACCACCATAACGTTACTGAATAATACCCCCACACCATAACCACATAGTGACTGAATAATACCTCCATACTGTTACTGAATAATACCACCACACCATAACCACATAGTGACTGACTAATACCCCCATACTGTTACTCAATAATACCTCCACACCATAACCACATAGTGACTGACTAATACCTCCATACTGTTACTGAATAATACCCCCACACCATAACCACATAGTGACTGAATAATACCCCCATACTGTTACTGAATAATACCTCCACATCATAACCACATAGTGACTGAATAATACCCCCATACTGTTACTGAATAATACCACCACACCATAACCACATAGTGACTGAATAATACCCCCATACTGTTACTGAATAATACCTCCACACCATAACCACATAGTGACTGAATAATACCCCCATACTGATACTGAATAATACCTCCACACCATAACCACATAGTGACTGAATAATACCCCCCATACTGTTACTGAATAATACCACCACACCATAACCACATAGTGACTGAATAATACCCCCATACTGTTACTGACTAATACCTCCACACCATACCCCCATACTGTTACTGAATAATACCACCACACCATAACCACATAGTGACTGAATAATACCCCCATACTGTTACTGAATAATACCACCACACCATAACCACATAGTGACTGAATAATACCCCCATACTGTTACTGACTAATACCTCCACACCATAACCACATAGTGACTGAATAATACCCCCATACTGTTACTGAATAATACTCCCACACCATGACCACATAGTGACTGAATAATACCCCCATACTGTTACTGAATAATACCACCACACCATAACCATAGTGACTGAATAATACCCCCATACTGTTACTGAATAATACCTCCACACCATAACCATAGTGACTGAATAATACCCCCATACTGTTACTGAATAATACCTCCACACCATAACCACACAGGGACTGAATAATACCCCATACTGTTACTTAATAATACCTCCACACCATAACCACACAGGGACTGAATAATACCCCCATACTGTTACTGAATAATACCTCCACACCATAACCACACAGGGACTGAATAATACCCCCATACTGTTACTGAATAATACCTCCACACCATAACCACATAGTGACTGAATAATACCCCCATACTGTTACTGAATAATACCGCCACACCATAACCACATAGTGACTGAATAATACCCCCATACTGTTACTGAATAATACCTCCACACCATAACCATAGTGACTGAATAATACCCCCATACTGTTACTGAATAATACCACCACACCATAACCACATAGTGACTGAATAATACCTCCATACTGTTACTGAATAATACCCCCATACTGTTACTGAATAATACCGCCACACTATAACCACAGTGACTGAATACCCCCATACTGTTACTGAATAATACCGCCACAACATAACCACATAGTGACTGAATAATACCCTCATACTGATACTGAATAATACCCCCACACCATAACCACATAGTGACTGAATACCACCATACTGTTACTGAATAATATCACCACACCATAACCACATAGTGACGGAATAATACCACCATAATGTTACTGAATAATACCACCACACCATAACCACATAGTGACTGAATAATACCCCCATACTGTTACTGAATAATACCTCCACACCATAACCACATAGAGACTGAATAATACCCCCATACTGTTACTGAATAATACCTCCACACCATAACCGCAGTGACTGAATAATACCCCCATACTGTTACTGAATAATACCTCCACACCATAACCACAGTGACTGAATACCCCCATACTGTTACTGAATAATACCACCACACCATAACCACATAGTGACTGAATAATACCTCATACTGTTACTGAATAATACCGCAACACCATAACCACATAGTGACTGAATAATACCCCCATACTGTTACTGAATAATACCACCACACAATAACCACATAGTGACTGAATAATACCCCCATACGGTTACTGAATAATACCCCCATACTGTTACTGCATAATACCACCACACCATAACCACATAGTGACTAAATAATACCCCCATACAGTTACTGAATAATACCACCACACCATAACCACATAGTGACTGAATAATACCCCCATACTATTACTGAATAATACCCCCATACTGTTACTGCATAATACCACCACACCATAACCACATAGTGACTGAATAATACCCCCATACTGTTACTGAATAATACCCCCACACCATAACCACATAGTGACTGAATAATACCCCCATATTGTTACTGACTAATACCTCCACACCATAACCACATAGTGACTGAATAATACCTCCATACTGTTAATGAATAATACCACCACACCATAACCACATAGTGACTGAATAATACCCCCATATTGTTACTGACTAATACCTCCACACCATAACCACAGTGACTGAATAATACCCCCATACTGTTACTGACTAATACCACCACACCATAACCACATAGTGACTGAATAATAACCCATACTGTTACTGAATAATACCACAACACCATAACCACAGTGACTGTATAATACCTCCATACTGTTACTGAATAATACCTCCACACCATAACCACATAGTGACTGAATAATACACCCATACTGTTACTGAATAATACCTCCACACCATAACCACATAGTGACTGAATAATACCCCAATACTGTTACTGAATAATACCGCCACACCATAACCTCATAATGACTGAATAATACCCCCATACTGTTACTGAATAATACCACCACACCATAACCACATAGTGACTGAATAATACCACCATACTGTTACTGAATAATACCACCACACCATAACCACATAGTGACTGAATAATACCCCCATACTGTTACTGACTAATACCTCCACACCATAACCACATAGTGACTGAATAATACCCCCATACTGTTACTGAATAATACTCCCACACCATGACCACATAGTGACTGAATAATACCCCCATACTGTTACTGAATAATACCACCACACCATAACCATAGTGACTGAATAATACCCCCATACTGTTACTGAATAATACCTCCACACCATAACCATAGTGACTGAATAATACCCCCATACTGTTACTGAATAATACCTCCACACCATAACCACACAGGGACTGAATAATACCCCATACTGTTACTTAATAATACCTCCACACCATAACCACACAGGGACTGAATAATACCCCCATACTGTTACTGAATAATACCTCCACACCATAACCACACAGGGACTGAATAATACCCCCATACTGTTACTGAATAATACCTCCACACCATAACCACATAGTGACTGAATAATACCCCCATACTGTTACTGAATAATACCGCCACACCATAACCACATAGTGACTGAATAATACCCCCATACTGTTACTGAATAATACCTCCACACCATAACCATAGTGACTGAATAATACCCCCATACTGTTACTGAATAATACCACCACACCATAACCACATAGTGACTGAATAATACCTCCATACTGTTACTGAATAATACCCCCATACTGTTACTGAATAATACCGCCACACTATAACCACAGTGACTGAATACCCCCATACTGTTACTGAATAATACCGCCACAACATAACCACATAGTGACTGAATAATACCCTCATACTGATACTGAATAATACCCCCACACCATAACCACATAGTGACGGAATAATACCACCATAATGTTACTGAATAATACCACCACACCATAACCACATAGTGACTGAATAATACCCCCATACTGTTACTGAATAATACCTCCACACCATAACCACATAGAGACTGAATAATACCCCCATACTGTTACTGAATAATACCTCCACACCATAACCGCAGTGACTGAATAATACCCCCATACTGTTACTGAATAATACCACCACAACGTGACTGAATAATACCCCCATACTGTTACTGAATAATACCTCCACACCATAACCACAGTGACTGAATACCCCCATACTGTTACTGAATAATACCACCACACCATAACCACATAGTGACTGAATAATACCTCATACTGTTACTGAATAATACCGCAACACCATAACCACATAGTGACTGAATAATACCCCCATACTGTTACTGAATAATACCACCACACAA
Source organism: Rhinoderma darwinii (assembly GCF_050947455.1). NCBI lineage: Eukaryota > Metazoa > Chordata > Amphibia > Anura > Rhinodermatidae > Rhinoderma > Rhinoderma darwinii. Next base: position 50,104 of record NW_027464319.1, on the reverse strand, counting down.
TAACCACATAGTGACTGAATAATACCCCCATACGGTTACTGAATAATACCCCCATACTGTTACTGCATAATACCACCACACCATAACCACATAGTGACTAAATAATACCCCCCATACAGTTACTGAATAATACCACCACACCATAACCACATAGTGACTGAATAATACCCCCATACTATTACTGAATAATACCCCCATACTGTTACTGCATAATACCACCACACCATAACCACATAGTGACTGAATAATACCCCCATACTGTTACTGAATAATACCCCCCACACCATAACCACATAGTGACTGAATAATACCCCCATATTGTTACTGACTAATACCTCCACACCATAACCACATAGTGACTGAATAATACCTCCATACTGTTAATGAATAATACCACCACACCATAACCACATAGTGACTGAATAATACCCCCATATTGTTACTGACTAATACCTCCACACCATAACCACAGTGACTGAATAATACCCCCATACTGTTACTGACTAATACCACCACACCATAACCACATAGTGACTGAATAATAACCCATACTGTTACTGAATAATACCACAACACCATAACCACAGTGACTGTATAATACCTCCATACTGTTACTGAATAATACCTCCACACCATAACCACATAGTGACTGAATAATACACCCATACTGTTACTGAATAATACCTCCACACCATAACCACATAGTGACTGAATAATACCCCAATACTGTTACTGAATAATACCGCCACACCATAACCTCATAATGACTGAATAATACCCCCATACTGTTACTGAATAATACCACCACACCATAACCACATAGTGACTGAATAATACCACCATACTGTTACTGAATAATACCACCACACCATAACCACATAGTGACTGAATAATACCCCCATACTGTTACTGAATAATACCTCCACACCATAACCGCAGTGACTGAATAATACCCCCATACTGTTACTGAATAATACCCCCATACTGTTACTGAATAATACCTCCACACCATAACCATATAGTGACTGAATAATACCACATACTGTTACTGAATAATACCGCCACACCATAACCATATAGTGACTGAATAATACCCACATACTGTTACTGAATAATACCCCCACACCATAACCACATAGTGACTGAATAATATCCCCATACTGTTACTGAATAATACCACCACACCATAACCACATAGTGACTGAATAATACCCCCATACTGTTACTGAATAATACCTCCACACCATAACCATATAGTGACTGAATAATACCACATACTGTTACTGAATAATACCTCCACACCATAACCATATAGTGACTGAATAATACCCCCATACTGTTACTGAATAATACCACCACACTATAACCACATGGTGACTGAATAATACCCCCATACTGTTACTGAATAATACCTCCATACCATAACCACAGTGACTGAATAATACCCCCATACTGTTACTGAATAATACCGCCATACTGTTACTGAATAATACCACCACACCATAAGCACATAGTGACTGTATAATACCCCCATACTGTTACTGAATAATACCACCACACCATAAGCACAGGGACTGAATAATACACCCATACTGTTACTGAATAATACCTCCACACCATAACCACATAGTGACTGAATAATATCCCAATACGGATACTGAATAATACCTCCACACCATAACCATATAGTGACTGAATAATACCCACATACTGTTACTGAATAATACCCCCACACCATAACCATATAGTGACTGAATAATACCACATACTGTTACTGAATAATACCTCCACACCATAACCACATAGTGACTGAATAATACCCCCATACTGTTACTGAATAATACCACCACACTATAACCACATAGTGACTGAATAATACCCCCATACTGTTACTGAATAATACCGCCATACAGTTACTGAATAATACCACCACACCATAAGCACATAGTGACTGTATAATACCCCCATACTGTTACTGAATAATACCACCACACCATAAGCACAGTGACTGAATAATACACCCATACTGTTACTGACTAATACCTCCACACCATAACCACATAGTGACTGAATAATACCCCCATACTGTTACTGAATAATACCACCACACCATAACCACATAGTGACTGAATAATACCCCCATACTGTTACTGAATAATACCTCCACACCATAACCACATAGTGACTGAATAATACCCCCATACTGTTACTGAATAATACCGCCATACTGTTACTGAATAATACCACCACACCATAATTACATAGTGACTAAATAATACCCCCATACTGGTACTGAATAATACCACCACACCATAACCACATAGTGACTGACTAATACCCCCATACTGTTACTGAATAATACCACCACACCATAACCACAGTGACTGAATAATACCTCCATACTGTTACTGAATAATACCACCACACTATAACCACATAGTGACTGACTAATACCACCATACTGTTACTGAATAATACCACGACATCATAACCACACAGTGACTGAATAATACCCCCATACTGTTACTGAATAATACCTCCACACCATAACCATAGTGACTGAATAATACCCCCATACTGTTACTGAATAATACCCCCACACCATAACCACATAGTGACTGAATAATACCCCCATACTGTTACTGAATAATACCACCAAACCATAACCACATAGTGACTGAATAATACCCCCATACTGTTACTGAATAATACCCCCACACCATAACCACATAGTGACTGAATAATACCCCCATACTGTTACTGAATAATACCTCCACACCATAACCACACAGGGACTGAATAATACCCCCATACTGTTACTGAATAATACCTCCACACCATAACCACACAGGGACTGAATAATACCCCCATACTGTTACTGAATAATACCTCCACACCATAACCACACAGGGACTGAATAATACCCCCATACTGTTACTGAATAATACCTCCACACCATAACCACACAGGGACTGAATAATACCCCCATACTGTTACTGAATAATACCTCCACACCATAACCATAGTGACTGAATAATACCCCCATACTGTTACTGAATAATACCACCACACCATAACCACATAGTGACTGAATAATACCTCCATACTGTTACTGAATAATACCCCCATACTGTTACTGAATAATACCGCCACACTATAACCACAGTGACTGAATACCCCCATACTGTTACTGAATAATACCGCCACAACATAACCACATAGTGACTGAATAATACCCTCATACTGATACTGAATAATACCCCCACACCATAACCACATATTGACTGAATACCACCATACTGTTACTGAATAATATCACCACACCATAACCACATAGTGACGGAATAATACCACCATAATGTTACTGAATAATACCCCCACACCATAACCACAGTGACTGAATAATACCCCCATACTGTTACTGAATAATACCTCCACACCATAACCGCAGTGACTGAATAATACCCCCATACTGTTACTGAATAATACAACCACAACATTACCACATAGTGACTGAATAATACCCCCATACTGTTACTGAATAATACCTCCACACCATAACCACAGTGACTGAATACCCCCATACTGTTACTGAATAATACCCCCACACCATAACCACATAGTGACTGAATAATACCTCATACTGTTACTGAATAATACCTCCACACCATAACCACCTAGTGACTGAATAATACCCCCATACTGTTACTGAATAATACCACCACACCATAACCACATAGTGACTGAATAATACCCCCATACGGTTACTGAATAATACCCCCATACTGTTACTGCATAATACCACCACACCATAACCACATAGTGACTAAATAATACCCCCATACAGTTACTGAATAATACCACCACACCATAACCACATAGTGACTGAATAATACCCCCATACTGTTACTGAATAATACCCCCATACTGTTACTGCATAATACCACCACACCATAACCACATAGTGACTGAATAATACCCCCATACTGTTACTGAATAATACCCCCACACCATAACCACATAGTGACTGAATAATACCCCCATACTGTTACTGAATAATACCCCCATACTGTTACTGCATAATACCACCACACCATAACCACATAGTGACTGAATAATACCCCCATACTGTTACTGCATAATACCACCACACCATAACCACATAGTGACTGAATAATACCCCCATACTGTTACTGAATAATACCTCCACACCATAACCACATAGTGACTGAATAATACCTCCATACTGTTAATGAATAATACCACCACACCATAACCACATAGTGACTGAATAATACCCCCATATTGTTACTGACTAATACCTCCACACCATAACCACAGTGACTGAATAATACCTCCACACCATAACCACATAGTGACTGAATAATACCCCCATACTGTTACTGAATAATACCACCACACCATAACCACATAGTGACTGAATAATACCCCCATACTGTTACTGAATAATACCTCCACACCATAACCACATAGTGACTGAATAATACCCCCATACTATTACTGAATAATACCTCCACACCATAACCACATAGTGACTGTATAATACCCCCATACTGTTACTGAATAATACCACCACACCATAAGCACAGTGACTGAATAATACACCCATACTGTTACTGAATAATACCACCACACCATAACCACATAGTGACTGAATAATACCTCCATACTGTTACTGAATAATACCACCACACCATAACCACATAGTGACTGAATAATACCCCCATACTGTTACTGACTAATACCTCCACACCATAACCACATAGTGACTGACTAATACCTCCATACTGTTACTGAATAATATCACCACACCATAACCACATAGTGACTGAATAATATCCCCATACGGATACTGAATAATACCTCAACACCATAACCACATAGTGACTGAATAATACCCCCATACTGTTACTGAATAATACCTCCACACCATAACCACATAGTGACTGAATAATATCCCCATACGGATACTAAATAATACCTCCACACCATAACCACATAGTGACTGAATAATACCCCCATACTGTTACTGAATAATACCCCCACACCATAACCACATAGTGACTGAATAATACCACCATACTGTTACTGAATAATACCTCCACACCATAACCACTCAGTGACTGAATAATACCCCCATACTGTTACTGAATAATACCTCCATACCATAACCAGTGACTGAATAATACCCCCATACTGTTACTGAATAATACCGCCATACTGTTACTGAATAATACCACCACACCATAAGCACATAGTGACTGTATAATACCCCCATACTGTTACTGAATAATACCACCACACCATAAGCACAGAGACTGAATAATACACCCATACTGTTACTGAAAAATACCTCCACACCATAACCACATAGTGACTGAATAATACCCCCATACTGTTACTGAATAATACCTCCACACCATAACCATATAGTGACTGAATAATACCACATACTGTTACTGAATAATACCTCCACACCATAACCAAATAGTGACTGAATAATACCCCCATACTGTTACTGAATAATACCGCCACGCCATAACCACATAGTGACTGAATAATACCCCCGTACTGTTACTGAATAATACCTCCACACCATAACCACATAGTGACTGAATAATACCTCCATACTGTTACTGAATAATACCGCCACACCATAACCACATAGTGACTGAATAATACCCCCATACTGTTACTGAATAATACCTCCACACCATAACCACATAGTGACTGAATAATACCCCCATACTGTTACTGAATAATACCACCATACCCACATAGTGACTGAATAATACCACTATACTGTTACTGAATAATACCACCATACCATAACCACATAGTGACTGAATAATACAACTATACTGTTACTGACTAATACCTCCACACCATAACCACATTGTGACTGAATAATACCTCCATACTGTTAATGAATAATACCACCACACCATAACCACATAGTGACTGAATAATACCTCCATACTGTTACTGAATAATACCACCACACCATAACCACATAGTGACTAAATAATACCACCATACTGTTACTGAATAATACCACCACACCATAACCACATACTGACTGAATACCCCCATACTGTTACTGAATAATACCTCCACACCATCACCACATAGTGACTGAATAATACCCCAATACTGTTACTGAATAATACCTCCACACCATAACCACATAGTGACTGAATAATAGCCCCATACTGTTACTGAATAATACCTCCACACCATCACCACATAGTGACTGAATAATACCCCAATACTGTTACTGAATAATACCTCCACACCATCACCACATAGTGACTGAATAATACCCCAATACTGTTACTGAATAATATCACCACACCACAACCACATAGTGACTGACTAATACCCCCATACTGTTACTGAATAATACCACCACACCATAACCACATAGTGACTGAATAATACCCCCATATTGTTACTAAATAATACCACCACACCATAACCACATAGTGACTGAATAATACCCCCCATACTGTTACTGAATAATACCTCCACACCATAACCACATAGTGACTGAATAATACCCCCATACTGTTACTGAATAATACCACCCCACCATAACCACATAGTGACTGAATAATACCTCCATACTGTTACTGAATAATACCACCACACCATAAGCACAGTGACTGAATAATACACCCATACGTTTACTGAATAATACCACCACACCATAACCACATAGTGACTGAATAATACCCCCATACTGTTACTGAATAAAACCCCCACACCATAACCACATAGTGACTGAATAATACCACCATACTGTTACTGAATAACACCTCCACACCATAACCACATAGTGACTGAATAATACCACCACACCATAACCACATAGTGACTGAATAAAACCTCCATACTGTTACTGAATAATACCACCACACCATAACCACATAGTGACTGAATAATACCACCATACTGTTACTGAATAACACCTCCACACCATAACCACATAGTGACTGAATAATACCCCCATACAATAACCACATAGTGACTGACTAATACCCCCATACTGCAACTAAATAATACCTCCACACCATAACTACATAGTGACTGAATAATACCTCCATACTGTTAATGAATAATACCCCCACACCATAACCACATAGTGACTGAATAATACCCCCATACTGTTACTGAATAATACCACCACACCATAACCACATAGTGACTGAATAATACCCCCATACTGTTACTGAATAATATCACCACACCACAACCACATAGTGACTGAATACCGCCATACTGTTACTGAATAATACCCCCACACCATAACCACATAGTGACTGAATACCCCCATCCTGTTACTGAATAATATCACCACACCACAACCACATAGTGACTGAATACCCCCATACTGTTACTGAATAATACCACCACACTATAACCACATAGTGACTGACTAATACCCCCATACTGTTACTGAATAATACCGCCACACCTTAACCACATAGTGACTGAATAATACCCCCATACTGTTACTGAATAATACCTCCACACCATAACCACAGTGACTGAATAATACCCCCATACTGCAACTGAATAATACCACCACACCACAACCACATAGTGACTAATACCCCCATACTGTTACTGAATAATACCACCACCCCATAACCACATAGTGACTGAATAATACCCCCATACTGATACTGAATAATACCTCCACACCATAACCACATAGTGACTGAATAATACCCCCATACTGTTACTGAATAATACCTCCACACCATAACCACATCGTGACTGAATAATACCCCCATACTGTTACTGAATAACACCACCACACCACAACCACATAGTGACTGAATAATACCCCCATACTGTTACTGAATACCACCACACCATAACCACATAGTGACTGAATAACACGACCATACTGTTACTGAATAATACCTCCACACCATAAGCACTCAGTGACTGAATAATACCCCCATACTGTTCCTGAATACCGCCACACCATAACTACATAGTGACTGAATAATACCCCCATACGGTTACTGAATAATACCTCCACACCATAAGCACTCAGTGACTGAATAATACCCCCATACTGTTACTGACTAATACCGCCACACCATAACCACAGTGACTGAATAATACCTCCATACTGTTACTGAATAATACCACCATACCATAACCACAGTGACTGAATAATACCCCCATACTGTTACTGAATAATACCTCCACACCATAACCACATAGTGACTGAATAATACCTCCATACTGTTACTGAATAATACCACCACACCATAACCACATAGTGACTGAATAATACCCCCATACTGTTACTGGATAATACCCCCACACCATAACCACATAGTGACTGAATAATACCACCATACTGTTACTGAATAATACCACCACACCATAACCACATAGTGACTGAATAATACCCCCATACTGTTACTGAATAATACCCCCACACCATAACCACATAGTGACTGAATAATACCCCCATACTGTTACTGAATAATACCTTCACACCATAACCACATAGTGACTGAATAATACCCCCATACTGTTACTGAATAATACCTTCACACCATAACCACATAGTGACTGAATAATACCTCAATACTGTTACTGAATAATACCACCACACCATAACCACATAGTGACTGAATAATACCCCCATACTGTTACTGAATAATACCGCCACACCATAACCACATAGTGACTGACTAATACCCCCATACTGTTACTGAATAATACCACCACACCATAACCACATAGTGACTGAATAATACCTCAATACTGTTACTGAATAATACCTTCACACCATAACCACATAGTGACTGAATAATACCCCCATACTGTTACTGAATAATACCTCCACATCATAACCACATAGTGACTGAATAATACCCCCATACTGTTACTGAATAATACCGCCACACCATAACCACATAGTGACTGAATAATACCCCCATACTGTTACTGACTAATACCACCACACCATAACCACATAGTGACTGAATAATACCTCCATACTGTTACTGAATAATACCCCCATACTGTTACTGAATAATACCACCACACCATAACCACATAGTGACCGAATAATACCTTCATACAGTTACTGAAAAATACCTCCACACCATAACCAAATAGTGACTGAATAATACCCCCATACTGTTACTGAATAATACCGCCACAACATAACCACATAGTGACTGAATAATACCCCCATACTGATACTGAATAATACCCCCACACCATAACCACATAGTAACTGAATACCACCATACTGTTACTGAATAATACTACCACACCATAACCACATAGTGACTGAATAATACCTCCATACTGTTACTGAATAATACCTCCACACCATAACCAAATAGTGACTGAATAATACCCCCATACTGTTACTGAATAATACCGCCACACCATATCCACAGTGACTGAATAATACCCCCATACTGTTACTGAATAATACCGCCACACCATAACCACACAGTGACTGAATAATACCCCCATACTGTTACTGAATAATACCCCCATACTATTACTGAATAATACCACCACACCATAATCACAGTGACTGAATAATACCCCCATACTGTTACTGAATAATACCGCCACACCATAACCACATAGTGACTGAATAATAACCCATACTGTTACTGAATAATACCCCCATACTGTTACTGAATAATACCACCACACCATAACCACATAGTGACTGAATAATACCCCCATACTGTTACTGAATAATACCACCACACCATAACCACATAGTGACTGAATAATACCTCCATACTGTTACTGAATAATACCACAACACCATAACCACATAGTGACTGTATAATACCCCCATACTGTTACTGACTAATACCACCACACCATAACCACATAGTGACTGAATACCCCCATACTGTTATTGAATAATACCTCCACACCATAACCACATAGTGACTGAATAATACCCCCATACTGTTACTGAATAATACCACCAAACCATAACCACATAGTGACTGAATAATACCTCCATACTGTTACTGAATAATATCTCCACACCATAAACACATAGTGACTGAATAATACCCCCATACTGTTACTGAATAATACCGCCACACCATAACCACATAGTGACTGAATACCTCCATACTGTTACTGACTAATACCACCATACCATAACCACATAGTGACTGAATACCCCCATACGGTTACTGAATAATAACCCCACACCATAACCACATAGTGACTGAATAATACCCCCCATACGGTTACTGAATAATACCACCACATAATAACCACATAGTGACTGAATAATACCTCAATACTGTTACTGAATAATACCTCCACACCATAACCACATAGTGACTGAATAATACCCCCATACTGTTACTGAATAATACCTCCACACCATAACCACATAGTGACTGAATAACACCCCCATACTGTTACTGAATAATACCACCACACCATAACCACATAGTGACTGAATAATACCCCCATACTGTTACTGAATAATACCTCCACACCATAACCACCTAGTGACTGAATAATACCCCCATACTGTTACTGAATAATACTACCACACCATAAACACGGTGACTGAATAATACCCCCATACTGTTACTGAATAATACCACCACACGATAACCATAGTGACTGAATAATACCCCCATACTGTTACTGAATAATACCACCACACCATAACCACATAGTGACTGAATACCTCCATACTGTTACTGAATAATACCGCCACACCATAACCACATAGTGACTGAATAATACCCCATACTGTTACTGAATACCACCACCACACCATAACCACATAGTGACTGAATAATACCCCCATACTGTTACTGACTAATACCTCCACACCATAACCACATAGTGACTGAATAATACCCCCATACTGTTACTGAATAATACCACCACACCATAACCACATAGTGACTGACTAATACCCGCATACTGTTACTGAATAATACCCCCATACTGTTACTGAATACCCCCATACTGTTACTGAATAATACCTCCACACCATAACCACATAGTGACTGAATAATACCCCCATACTGTTACTGAATAATACCCCCATACTGTTACTGAATAATACCTCCACACCATAACCACATAGTGACTGAATAATACCCCCATACTGTTACTGAATAATACCTCCACACCATAACCACATAGTGACTGAATAATACCCCCATACTGTTACTGAATAATACCTCCACACCATAACCGCAGTGACTGAATAATACCCCCATACTGTTACTGAATAATACCACCACAACATTACCACATAGTGACTGAATAATACCCCCATACTGTTACTGAATAATACCACCACAACATTACCACATAGTGACTGAATAATACCCCCATACTGTTACTGAATAATACCCCCACACCATAACCACATAGTGACTGAATAATACCCCCATACTGTTACTGAATAATAACCCCACACCATAAACACATAGTGACTGAATAATACCCCCATACTGTTACTGAATAATACCTCCACACCATAACCACATATTGACTGAATAATACCCCCATACTGTTACTGAATAATACCACCACACCATAATCACACAGTGACTGAATACCCCCATACTGTTACTGAATAATACCCCCACACCATAACCACACAAGGACTGAATAATACCCCCATACTGTTACTGAATAATACCCCCACACCATAACCACATAGTGACTGAATAATACCCCCATACTGTTACTGAATAATACCCCCACACCATAACCACATAGTGACTGAATAATACCCCCCATATGTGTTACTGAATACCCCCACACCATAACCACATAGTGACTGAATAATACCCCCATACTGTTACTGAATAATACCTCCACACCATAACCACATAGTGACTGAATAATACCCCATACTGTTACTGAATAATACCACCACACCATAACCACATAGTGACTGAATAATACCCCCATACTGTTACTGAGTAATACCCCCACACCATAACCACATAGTGACTGAATAATACCACCATACTGTTACTGAATAATACCACCACACCATAATCACACAGTGACTGAATAATACCCCCATACTGTTACTGAATAATACCACCACACCATAACCACATAGTGTCTGAATAATACCCCCATACTGTACTGACTAATACCCCCATACTATTACTGAATAATACCACCACACCATAACCACATAGTGACTGAATAATACCCCCATACTGTTACTGAATAATACCACCACACCATAATCACATAGTGACTGACTAATACCCCCATACTGTTACTGAATAATACCACCACACCATAACCACATAGTGTCTGAATAATACCCCCATACTGTACTGACTAATACCCCCATACTATTACTGAATAATACCACCACACCATAACCACATAGTGACTGAATAATACCACCATACTGTCACTGAATAATACCTCCACACCATAACCACATAGTGACTGAATAATACCGCCATACTGTTACTTAATAATACCCCCACACCATAACCACATTGTGACTGACTAATACCCCCATACTGTTACTGAATAATACCCCCACACCATAACCACATAGTGACTGAATAATACCCCCATACTGTTACTGAATAATACCTCCACACCATAACCACATAGTGACTGAATAATACCCCCATACTGTTACTGAATAATACCGCCACATCATAACCACATAGTGACTGAATAATACCCCCATACTGTTACTGACTAATACCCCCATACTGTTACTGAATAATACCACCACACCATAACCACATAGTGACTGAATAATACCACCATACTGTTACTGAATAATACCTCCACACCATAACCACATAGTGACTGAATAATACCCCCATACTGTTACTGAATAATACCTCCACACCATAACCACATAGTGACTGAATAATACCACCATACTGTTACTGAATAATACCTCCACACCATAACCACATAGTGACTGAATAATACCCCCATACTGTTACTGAATAATACCTCCACACCATAACCACAGTGACTGAATAATACCCCCATACTGTTACTGAATAATACCACCACACCATAGCCACATAGTAACTGAATAATACCAACATACTGTTACTGAATAATACCTCCACACCATAACCACATAGTGACTGAATAATACCCCCATACTGTTACTGATTATTACCTCCACACCATAACCACATAGTGACTAAATAATACCCCCCATACTGTTACTGAATAATACCACCACACCATAACCACATAGTGACTGAATAACACCCCCATACTGTTACTGAATAATACTACCACACCATAACCACAGTGACTGAATAATACCCCCATACTGTTACTGAATAATACCTCCACACCATAATAACAGTGACTGAATAATACCCCCATACTGTTACTGAATAATACCTCCACACCATAACCACATAGTGACTGAATAATACCCCCATACTGTTACTGCATAATACCTCCACACCATAACCACATAGTGACTGACTAATACCCCCATACTGTTACTGAATAATACCTCCACACCATAACCACAGTGACTGAATAATACCACCACACCATAACCACATAGTGACTGAATACCCCCATACGGTTACTGAATAATAACCCCACACCATAAACACATAGTGACTGAATAATACCCCCATACTGTTACTGAATAATACCACTACACCATAACCACAGTGACTGAATAATACCCCCAAACTGTTACTGAATAATACCTCCACACCATAACCACATAGTGACTGAATAATACCCCCATACTGTTACTGAATAATACCACCACACCATAAACACATAGTGACAGAATAATACCCCCATACTGATACTGAATAATACCTCCACACCATAACCACATAGTGACTGAATAATACCCCCATACTGTTACTGAATAATACCCCCACACCATAACCACATAGTGACTGAATAATACCCCCATACTGTTACTGAATAATAACCCCACACCATAACCTCATAGTGACTGAATATTAACTCCATACTGTTACTGAATAATACCCCCACACCATAACCACACAGTGACTGAATAATACCCCCATACTGTTACTGACTAATACCCCCATACTGTTACTGAATAATACCACCACACCATAACCACATAGTGACTGAATAATACCACCATACTGATACTGAATAATACCTCCACACCATAACCACATAGTGACTGAATAATACCTCCATACTGTTACTGAATAATACCCCCACACCATAACCACATAGTGACTGAATAATACCCCCATACTGTTATTGAATAATACCACCACACCATAACCACATAGTGACTGAATAATACCCCCATACTGTTACTGACTAATACCCCCACACCATAACCACATAGTGACTGAATATTAACTCCATACTGTTACTGAATAATACCCCCACACCATAACCACACAGTGACTGAATAATACCCCCATACTGTTACTGACTAATACCCCCATACTGTTACTGAATAATACCACCACACCATAACCACATAGTGACTGAATAATACCACCATACTGTCACTGAATAATACCCCCATACTGATACTGAATAATACCTCCACACCATAACCACATAGTGACTGACTAATACCCCCATACTGTTACTGAATACCCCCACACCATAACCACATAGTGACTGAATAATACCCCCATATTGTTACTGAATAATACCTCCACATCATAACCACATAGTGACTGACTAATACCCCCATCCTGTTACTGAATAATACCATCACACCATAACCACATAGTGACTGAATAATACCCCCATACTGTTACTGAATAATACCCCCACACCATAACCACAGTGACTGAATAATACCCCCATACTGTTACTGAATAATACCACCACACCATAGCCACATAGTAACTGAATAATACCAACATACTGTTACTGAATAATACCTCCACACCATAACCACATAGTGACTGAATAATACCCCCATACTGTTACTGATTATTACCTCCACACCATAACCACACAGTGACTGAATAATACCACCATACTGTTACTGAATAATACCACCACACCATAACCACATAGTAACTGAATAATACCCCCATACTGTTACTGAATAATACCCCCATACTGTTACTGAATAATA
The DNA here is from genome assembly GCF_050947455.1 of Rhinoderma darwinii. Classification (NCBI taxonomy): domain Eukaryota; kingdom Metazoa; phylum Chordata; class Amphibia; order Anura; family Rhinodermatidae; genus Rhinoderma; species Rhinoderma darwinii. Next base: position 34,962 of record NW_027464319.1, on the reverse strand, counting down.
CCACCACACCATAACCACATAGTAACTGAATAATACCACCATACTGTTACTGAATAATACCACCACACCATAACCACATAGTAACTGAATAATACCACCATACTGTTACTGAATAATACCACCACACCATAACCACAGTGACTGAATAATACCCCCATACTGTTACTGAATAATACCTCCACACCATAACCACATAGTGACTGAATAATACCCCCATACTGTTACTGAATAATACCTCCATACCATAACCACATAGTGACTAAATAATGCCCCCCATACTGTTACTGAATAATACCACCACACCATAACCACATAGTGACTGAATAACACCCCCATACTGTTACTGAATAATACCACCACAACATTACCACATAGTGACTGAATAATACCCCCATACTGTTACTGAATAATACCACCACACCATAACCACATAGTGACTGAATAATACCCCCATACTGTTACTGAATAATACCTCCACACCATAACCACATAGTGACTGAATAATACCACCACACCATAACCACATAGTGACTGAATAATACCCCCATACTGTTACTGAATAATACCACCACACCATAACCACATAGTGACTGAATAACACCCCCATACTGTTACTGAATAATACCTCCACACCATAATAACAGTGACTGAATAATACCCCCATACTGTTACTGCATAATACCTCCACACCATAACCACATAGTGACTGACTAATACCCCCATACTGTTACTGAATAATACCTCCACACCATAACCACAGTGACTGAATAATACCACCACACCATAACCACATAGTGACTGAATACCCCCATACGGTTACTGAATAATAACCCCACACCATAACCACATAGTGACTGAATAATACCCCCCATACTGTTACTGAATAATACCACCACATCATAACCACATAGTGACTGAATAATACCCCCATACTGTTACTTAATAATACCTCCACACCATAACCACATAGTGACTGAATAATACCCCCATACTGTTACTGAATAATACCCCCATACTGTTACTGAATAATACCTCCACACCATAACCACATAGTGACTGAATAATACCCCCATACTGTTACTGAATAATACCACCACACCATAACCACATAGTGACTGAATAATACCCCCATACTGTTACTGAATAATACCTCCACACCATAACCACCTAGTGACTGAATAATACCCCCATACTGTTACTGAATACCACCACCACCACCACACCATAAACACATAGTGACTGAATAATACCCCCATACTGTTACTGAATAATACCACTACACCATAACCACATAGTGACTGAATAATACCCCCATACTGTTACTGAATAATACCTCCACACCATAACCACATAGTGACTGAATAATACCCCCATACTGTTACTGAATAATACCACCACACCATAAACACATAGTGACAGAATAATACCCCCATACTGATACTGAATAATACCACCACACCATAACCACATAGTGACTGAATAATACCCCCATACTGTTACTGAATAATACCTCCACACCATAACCACATAGTGACTGAATAATACCCCCATACTGTTACTGAATAATATCACCACACCATAATTACATAGTGACTGAATAATACCCCCATACTGTTACTGAATAATACCACCACACCATAACCACATAGTGACTGTATAATACCCCCATACTGTTACTGAATAATACCGCCACACCATAACCACATAGTGACTGAATAATACCCCCATACTGTTACTGAATAATACCACCACACCATAACCACATAGTGACTGAATACCTCCATACTGTTACTGAATAATACCACCACACCATAGCCACATAGTGACTGAATAATACCCCATACTGTTACTGACTAATACCTCCACACCATAATCACATAGTGACTGAATAATACCACCACACCATAACCACATAGTGACTGACTAATACCCCCATACTGTTACTGAATAATACCACCACACCATAACCACACAGTGACTGAATAATACCTCCATACTGTTACTGAATAATACCTCCACACCATAACCACAGTGACTGAATAATACCACCATACTGTTACTGAATAATACCACCACACCATAATCACAGTGACTGAATAATACCCCCATACTGTTACTGAATAATACCCCCACACCATAACCACATAGTGACTGAATAATACCCCCATATTGTTACTGACTAATACCCCCACACCATAACCACATAGTGACTGAATAATACCCCCATACTGTTACTGAATAATACCTCCACACCATAACCACATAGTGACTGAATAATACCCCCATACTATTACTGAATAATACCACCACACCATAATCACATAGTGACTCTATAATACCCCCATACTGTTACTGAATAATACCTCCACACCATAACCACATAGTGACTGAATAATACACCCATACTGTTACTGAATAATACCAACACACCATGACTGAATAATACACCCATACTGTTACTGAATAATACCTCCACACCATAACCACCTAGTGACTGAATAATACCCCCATACTGTTACTGAATAATACCACTACACCATAACCACATAGTGACTGAATAATACCCCCATATTGTTACTGACTAATACCCCCACACCATAACCACATAGTGACTGAATAATACCTCCATACTATTACTGAATAATACCACCACACCATAACCACATAGTGACTGAATAATACCCCCATACTGTTACTGAGTAATACCCCCACACCATAACCACATAGTGACTGAATAATACACCCATACTGTTACTGAATAATACCAACACACCATGACTGAATAATACCCCCATACTGTTACTGAATAATACCACCACACCATAACCACAGTGACTGAATAATACCACCACACCATAACCACATAGTGACTGAATAATACCCCCATACCATAAGCACATAGTGACTGAATAATACCACCATACTATTACTGAATAATACCACCACACCATAACCACATAGTGACTGAATAATACCACCATACTATTACTGAATAATACCTCCACACCATAACCACATAGTGACTGAATAATACCCCCATACTGTTACTGAATAATACCTCCACACCATAACCACATAGTGACTGAATAATACCCCCATACTGTTACTGAATAATACCCCCATACTGTTACTGAATAATACCCCCACACCATAACCCCATAGTGACTGACTAATACCCCCATACTGTTACTGAATAATACCACCACACCATAACCACATAGTGACTGAATAATACCCCCATACTGTTACTGAATAATACCTCCACACCATAACCACATAGTGACTGAATAATACCCCCATACTGTTACTGAATAATACCCCCATACCATAACCACATAGTGACTGAATAATAACCTCATACTGTTACTGAATAATACCACCACACCATAACCACATAGTGACTGAATAATACCCCCATACTGTTACTGAATAATACCACCACATTATAACCACATAGTAACTGAATACCCCCATACTGTTACTGACTAATACCTCCACACCATAACCACATAGTGACTGAATAATACCCCCATACTGTTACTGAATAATACCCCCACACCATAACCACATAGTGACTGAATAAAACCCCCATACTGTTACTGAATAATACCTCCACACCATAATAACAGTGACTGAATAATACCCCCATACTGTTACTGCATAATACCTCCACACCATAACCACATAGTGACTGACTAATACCCCCATACTGTTACTGAATAATACCTCCACACCATAACCACAGTGACTGAATAATACCACCACACCATAACCACATAGTGACTGAATACCCCCATACGGTTACTGAATAATAACCCCACACCATAACCACATAGTGACTGAATAATACCCCCCATACTGTTACTGAATAATACCACCACATCATAACCACATAGTGACTGAATAATACCCCCATACTGTTACTTAATAATACCTCCACACCATAACCACATAGTGACTGAATAATACCCCCATACTGTTACTGAATAATACCCCCATACTGTTACTGAATAATACCTCCACACCATAACCACATAGTGACTGAATAATACCCCCATACTGTTACTGAATAATACCACCACACCATAACCACATAGTGACTGAATAATACCCCCATACTGTTACTGAATAATACCTCCACACCATAACCACCTAGTGACTGAATAATACCCCCATACTGTTACTGAATACCACCACCACCACACCATAAACACATAGTGACTGAATAATACCCCCATACTGTTACTGAATAATACCACTACACCATAACCACATAGTGACTGAATAATACCCCCATACTGTTACTGAATAATACCTCCACACCATAACCACATAGTGACTGAATAATACCCCCATACTGTTACTGAATAATACCACCACACCATAAACACATAGTGACAGAATAATACCCCCATACTGATACTGAATAATACCACCACACCATAACCACATAGTGACTGAATAATACCCCCATACTGTTACTGAATAATACCTCCACACCATAACCACATAGTGACTGAATAATACCCCCATACTGTTACTGAATAATATCACCACACCATAATTACATAGTGACTGAATAATACCCCCATACTGTTACTGAATAATACCACCACACCATAACCACATAGTGACTGTATAATACCCCCATACTGTTACTGAATAATACCGCCACACCATAACCACATAGTGACTGAATAATACCCCCATACTGTTACTGAATAATACCACCACACCATAACCACATAGTGACTGAATACCTCCATACTGTTACTGAATAATACCACCACACCATAGCCACATAGTGACTGAATAATACCCCATACTGTTACTGACTAATACCTCCACACCATAATCACATAGTGACTGAATAATACCACCACACCATAACCACATAGTGACTGAATAATACCCCCATACTGTTACTTAATAATACCACCACACCATAACCACATAGTGACTGACTAATACCCCCATACTGTTACTGAATAATACCACCACACCATAACCACATAGTGACTGAATAATACCTCCATACTGTTACTGAATAATACCTCCACACCATAACCACAGTGACTGAATAATACCACCATACTGTTACTGAATAATACCTCCACACCATAACCACATAGTGACTGAATAATACCACCATACTGTTACTGAATAATACCACCACACCATATCCACATAGTGACTGAATAATACCCCCATACTGTTACTGAATAATACCACCACACCATAACCACATAGTGACTGAATAATACCCCCATATTGTTACTGACTAATACCCCCACACCATAACCACATAGTGACTGAATAATACCCCCATACTGTTTCTGAATAATACCTCCACACCATAACCACATAGTGACTGAATAATACCCCCATACTATTACTGAATAATACCACCACACCATAATCACATAGTGACTCTATAATACCCCCATACTGTTACTGAATAATACCTCCACACCATAACCACATAGTGACTGAATAATACACCCATACTGTTACTGAATAATACCAACACACCATGACTGAATAATACACCCATACTGTTACTGAATAATACCTCCACACCATAACCACCTAGTGACTGAATAATACACCCATACTGTTACTGAATAATACCTCCACACCATAACCACATAGTGACTGAATAATACCCCCATACTGTTACTGACTAATACCACCACACCATAAACACATAGTGACTGAATAATACCCCCATACTGTTACTGAATAATACCACTACACCATAACCACATAGTGACTGAATAATACCCCCATATTGTTACTGACTAATACCCCCACACCATAACCACATAGTGACTGAATAATACCTCCATACTATTACTGAATAATACCACCACACCATAACCACATAGTGACTGAATAATACCCCCATACTGTTACTGAGTAATACCCCCACACCATAACCACATAGTGACTGAATAATACACCCATACTGTTACTGAATAATACCAACACACCATGACTGAATAATACCCCCATACTGTTACTGAATAATACCACCACACCATAACCACAGTGACTGAATAATACCACCACACCATAACCACATAGTGACTGAATAATACCCCCATACCATAAGCACATAGTGACTGAATAATACCACCATACTATTACTGAATAATACCACCACACCATAACCACATAGTGACTGAATAATACCACCATACTATTACTGAATAATACCTCCACACCATAACCACATAGTGACTGAATAATACCCCCATACTGTTACTGAATAATACCTCCACACCATAACCACATAGTGACTGAATAATACCCCCATACTGTTACTGAATAATACCCCCATACTGTTACTGAATAATACCCCCACACCATAACCCCATAGTGACTGACTAATACCCCCATACTGTTACTGAATAATACCACCACACCATAACCACATAGTGACTGAATAATACCCCCATACTGTTACTGAATAATACCTCCACACCATAACCACATAGTGACTGAATAATACCACCACACCATAACCACATAGTGACTGAATAATACCCCCATACTGTTACTGAATAATACCCCCATACCATAACCACATAGTGACTGAATAATACCACCACACCATAACCACATAGTGACTGAATAGCCCCATACTGTTACTGAATAATACCTCCACACCATAACCACATAGTGACTGAATAATACCCCCATACTGTTACTGAATAATACCTCCACACCATAACCACATAGTGACTGAATAATACCCCCATACTGTTACTGAATACCACCACACCATAACCACATAGTGACTGAATAATACCCCCATACTGTTACTGAATAATACCCCCACACCATAACCACATAGTGACTGAATAATACCCCCATACTGTTACTGAATAATACCTCCACACCATAACCACATAGTGACTGAATAATACCTCCATACTGTTACTGAATAATATCACCACACCATAACCACATAGTGAATGAATAATACCTCCATACTGTTACTGAATAATACCACCACACGATAACCACATAGTGACTGAATAATACCCCCATACTGTTACTGAATAATACCCCCATACCATAACCACATAGTGACTGAATAATACCACCATACTATTACTGAATAATACCACCACACCATAACCACATAGTGACTGAATAATACCACCATACTGTTACTGAATAATACCACCACACCATAACCACATAGTGACTGTATAATACCCTCATACTGATACTGAATAATACCCCCACACCATAACCACATAGTGACTGAATAATACCCCCATACTGTTACTGAATAATACCCCCACACCATAACCACATAGTGACTGAATAATAGCCCCATACTGTTACTGAATAATACCGCCACACCATAATCACATAGTGACTGAATAATACCCCCATACTGATACTGAATAATACCCCCATACCATAACCACATAGTGACTGAATAATACCACCATACTGTTACTGAATAATACCACCACACCATAACCACATAGTGACTGTATAATACCCTCATACTGATACTGAATAATACCCCCACACCATAACCACATAGTGACTGAATAATACCCCCATACTGTTACTGAATAATACCCCCATACTGTTACTGAATAATACCACCACACCATAACCACATAGTGACTGAATAATACCCCCATACTGTTACTGAATAATACCGCATACTGTTACTGAATAATACCTCCACACCATAACCATATAGTGACTGAATAATACCCCCATACAGTTACTGAATAATACCACCACACCATAACCACATAGTGACTGAATAATAGCCCCATACTGTTACTGAATAATACCTCCACACCATAACCACATAGTGACTGAATAATACCCCCATACTGTTACTGAATAATACCACCACACCATAACCACATAGTGACTGAATAATACCCCCATACTGTTACTGAATAATACCCCCACACCATAACCACATAGTGACTGAATAATAGCCCCATACTGTTACTGAATAATACCTCCACACCATAACCACATAGTGACTGAATAATACCCCCATACTGTTACTGAATAATACCCCCACACCATAACCACATAGTGACTGAATAATACCACCATACTGTTACTGAATAATACCCCCACACCATAACCACATAGTGACTGAATAATACCCCCATACTGTTACTGAATATCTCCACACCATAACCACATAGTGACTGAATAATACCCCCATACGGTTACTGAATAATACTGTAATGGCAGGGGGTAGGGAGACGGACAAGTGAGCCCTAATCAACCCGCCACTCTGTCCCTGCCTACTTGCAACGACCCGCCCTAGGCGACGGGGTACAACTGGGCGGCGGTCCCTGCGCTCAGTAAGTGCACGACAAACATACAAAGGAACACAAGCAAGAAAAAGGGGCCGTTGTCCACGGCAACACCGTGAGCAACCAGAGTGGTGAACGAGCCGAGTCAAGCCAGGAGTGTGCGAGGTACAAAACGAAGAGCAGAAGAGTAGTCAGTAAGCCAGGGTCTGTATGGAGCAGGAACAAAATAGAAGGCGCTGTAGCTGGGCCAGGAAACCACACGAAAAAGAATAACAAGCAAGGAGGAACAGGAAATGCAGGTATAAATAGACCGAGGGCGGGAGCTAGCTGAGTCTGGCCAGGTTGCGATAGGCTCTCCCACTCCTAAGCCTGCCAGCCTGAGTGGTGGAAGCTGGTGTCTGTCTCAGGGATGTAGATTCAGGTGCAGACTGATTAATTAAGGGAGTTAACCCCGAAGCTGTGCCTGGCAGATCCTTTACAAATACCTCCATATTTTAATTGAATAAAAACCACTATACAAATACCAATATTACCACCCTATAGTGACCACATAGTGGTAGATGCCAGTTATTCGCAGGAGCTCTGCAGACCATATAAGTGATTACATCACATTTATAGTCACTATTTAGTGTAAATATTAAAAATATCAAATCTTTTATTACACAAAACATAATAGATAAAATCACATAACAAAGAGGGTCCTATAAATATACAGCGGCTTTGCGTAGATGTGTAGCCTCTGTATAGCTGTATATTTATGGGACCCTCTTTGTTATGTGATTTTATCTATTGTGTTTCGTGTAATAAAAGATTTGATATTTTTCATATTTACATTATATAGTGCACGACTCCTTGTTTCTCTTATGTCTACAAATGATTTTGTGGAGTTTCTATTTGTTACTTAAAAAAAAAATAAAAAATTGGAGGGGAGGACAGTTCTTGGAATCACCTGACGAAGGTGTTACTTGCTCTGGGAGATACATGTTCATGTTTATGGTACATTTATATCCAGTGACTCACAGGTGATGTTTTCTCTGATTAGAATCGTTCACTTTTGCCGTTTTTCTCCATCTGGCCCAGAACACTGTGACGACTTATTCCAGCCACGACCTAGTCTCTGCAGAATTTGACACACAGACATGTTGGTCTCTCACTTTTCCAGCACCCTCCCCACCTATACCCCATCCTCTAAACTAACTCGTAATCCACAGTGCCCCAGATGGTAATAGTCCTCCCTTAGTGCTAAACACAAGAAAAGTGCCCCCTCAGTAACTGTGCCCCCTGTAGATAGCGCCACACACAGCCTCCCTTGTAGATAATGCCACGCAGCCCCTCTTGTTGTTAGTGCCACACAAACATTTTTTGCTCACCTAGCCCTGTTCACGCCTCGAGACTCCAAGACCCTTGCGTAAGCCGGCGTGATCCAGTAACGTTTTTACGCCGGCCTACGCGGGGATTCTGTCCCAGCATTTTATAGGCGGCAGGCCGAACGTGGCATGTAGCCTAGTGCATGGTGTAGCAGGGAGCTGCTCCACCCTCGTGTTCAGTTGTATCTGCGTTCTGAGGTGCAGATGAAATTGAATGTGGCAGATGTCATCACCGGGGGCCATCTGGCCCATAAATGTTATATCATGCTGCGGGCCCTGTAGTGCCCTCACTGGGGAGGGGGCCCTGGGAGGATGGGGGCCCTGGAAATAGGAACATTATATGGAGACAGCAGCAGATATTAGAAATAAATCTTCTCTGTCTCTCTTAATATTTATTGATTTTGTAACTTGGATTTTTTTCCCCTCTGTTATATTCTCATTTACAATCACAAAGGCATAAAAAAAGTATAAAAATTCAGGCAATTCAGCCGTCCCATCACCAACATACCACCCCCAAACAAACGTAAAGAAAAAGGTATGAAACGGTTAATATTGCTGCCTATGACCTGTGAAGTCCAGATATTGAGTCCTGACAATCACATCTGCAGATTCAGACACGTCCTATGATCTCCAATCTCTTACCACTTTCTACTGATGTTTTACGATCGTCCTGTCATTCTCCTACAGGCTGGAGGGATAAGTCAGAGCAGAGAGCCGCATCTCTTCACAATCTGTGGCACGTATTCTGTGGTGGAACCATGGCTGAAGTTCCAATTTCCTGCAATGACCCCATGTTTGTATTTCACCACGTCTTAATAGATAAGTAAGTAAGAAGATTTATCACTTGAAAAGACATCAACATCAGCAGCTGCTTCCGTAGGCTAGACGGTGACATTAGTTATTACCTACCTGGAGGGGTACAGATAACACACGAGGGGTACAGATAACACACGGAGGGGTACAGATAATACACAAGGGGTACAGATAACACACGGAGGTGTACAGATAACACACGAGGTGTACAGATAACACACGAAGGGTACAGATAACACACGGAGGAGTACAGATAACACACGAGGTGTACAGATAACACACGGAGGGGTACAGATAACACACGAGGTGTACAGATAACACACAGAGGTGTACAGATAATACACGAGGTGTACAGATAACACACGGAGGGGTACAGATAACACACGGAGGTGTACAGATAACACACGGAGGTGTACAGATAATACACGGAGGGGTAAAGATAACACACGGAGGTGTACAGATAATACACGGAGGGGTACAGATAACACACGAGGTGTACAGATAATACACGGAGGTGTACAGATAACACACGGAGGTGTACAGATAATACACGGAGGGGTACAGATAACACACGAGGGGTACAGATAACACACGGAGGGGTACAGATAACACACGGAGGGGTACAGATAACACACGGAGGTGTACAGATAACACACGGAGGTGTACAGATAATACACGGAGGGGTACAGATAACACACGAGGGGTACAGATAACACACGGAGGTGTACAGATAATACACGAGGGGTACAGATAACACACGGAGGTGTACAGATAACACACAGAGGTGTACAGATAATACACGAGGTGTACAGATAACACACGGAGGGGTACAGATAACACACGGAGGTGTACAGATAATACACGGAGGGGTACAGATAACACATGGAGGGGTACAGATAACACACGGAGGTGTACAGATAACACACGAGGGGTACAGATAATACACGAGGGGTACAGATAACACACGAGGTGTACAGATAACACACGGAGGGGTACAGATAACACACGGAGGTGTACAGATAACACACGAGGTGTACAGATAACACACGGAGGGGTACAGATAACACACGGAGGTGTACAGATAACACACGGAGGGGTACAGATAACACACGGAGGTGTACAGATAACACACGGAGGGGTACAGATAACACACGGAGGTGTACAGATAACACACGGAGGGGTACAGATAACACACGGAGGTGTACAGATAACACACGGAGGTGTACAGATAACACACGGAGGGGTACAGATAACACACGAGGTGTACAGATAACACACGGAGGTGTACAGATAACACACGGAGGGGTACAGATAACACACGGAGGGGTACAGATAACACACGGAGGTGTACAGATAACAGACGGAGGTGTACAGATAACACACGGAGGTGTACAGATAACACACGGAGGTGTACAGATAACACACGGAGGTGTACAGATAATACACGGAGGTGTACAGATAACACACGAGGGGTACAGATAACACACGGAGGTGTACAGATAACACACGGAGGTGTACAGATAATACACGGAGGTGTACAGATAACACACGAGGGGTACAGATAACACACGGAGGTGTACAGATAACACACGAGGGGTACAGATAACACACGAGAGGTACAGATAACACACGGAGGTGTACAGATAACACACGGAGGTGTACAGATAACACACGGAGGTGTACAGATAACACACGGAGGTGTACAGATAACACACGGAGGGGTACAGATAACACACGGAGGTGTACAGATAATACACGGAGGTGTACAGATAACACACGGAGGAGTACAGATAACACACGGAGGTGTACAGATAACACACGGAGGTGTACAGATAATACACGGAGGGGTACAGATAACACACGGAGGTGTACAGATAATACACGGAGGGGTACAGATAACACACGAGGTGTACAGATAACACACGGAGGTGTACAGATAATACACGAGGTGTACAGATAACACACGAGGTGTACAGATAACACACGGAGGGGTACAGATAACACACGGAGGTGTACAGATAATACACGAGGTGTACAGATAACACACGGAGGTGTACAGATAACACACGGAGGGGTACAGATAACACACGGAGGAGTACAGATAACACACGGAGGTGTACAGATAATACACGAGGTGTACAGATAACACACGGAGGTGTACAGATAACACACGGAGGGGGGGTACAGATAACACACGGAGGTGTACAGATAACACACGGAGGGGTACAGATAACACACGGAGGTGTACAGATAATACACGAGGTGTACAGATAACACACGGAGGAGTACAGATAACACACGGAGGTGTACAGATAATACACGGAGGGGTACAGATAACACACGGAGGTGTACAGATAATACACGGAGGGGTACAGATAACACACGAGGTGTACAGATAATACACGGAGGGGTACAGATAACACACGAGGGGTACAGATAACACACGGAGGGGTACAGATAACACACGGAGGTGTACAGATAATACACGAGGTGTACAGATAACACACGAGGTGTACAGATAACACACGGAGGGGTACAGATAACACACGGAGGTGTACAGATAATACACGAGGTGTACAGATAACACACGGAGGTGTACAGATAACACACGGAGGGGTACAGATAACACACGGAGGAGTACAGATAACACACGGAGGTGTACAGATAATACACGAGGTGTACAGATAACACACGGAGGTGTACAGATAATACACGGAGGGGTACAGATAACACACGGAGGTGTACAGATAATACACGGAGGGGTACAGATAACACACGAGGTGTACAGATAACACACGGAGGTGTACAGATAATACACGAGGTGTACAGATAACACACGAGGGGTACAGATAATACACGGAGGTGTACAGATAACACACGAGGTGTACAGATAACACACAGAGGTGTACAGATAACACACGGAGGTGTACAGATAACACACGAGGGGTACAGATAACACACGAGGGGTACAGATAACATACGGAGGGGTACAGATAACACACGGAGGAGTACAGATAACACACGGAGGGGTACAGATAACACACGGAGGTGTACAGATAACACACGGAGGTGTACAGATAATACACGAGGGGTACAGATAACACACGGAGGTGTACAGATAACACACGGAGGTGTACAGATAATACACGAGGTGTACAGATAATACACGAGGTGTACAGATAATACACGGAGGAGTACAGATAACACACGGAGGTGTACAGATAACACACGGAGGTGTACAGATAATACACGAGGTGTACAGATAACACACGGAGGGGTACAGATAACACACGAGGGGTACAGATAACACACGAGGGGTACAGATAACACACGGAGGGGTACAGATAACACACGGAGGAGTACAGATAACACACGGAGGTGTACAGATAACACACGAGGGGTACAGATAACACACGGAGGTGTACAGATAACACACGGAGGTGTACAGATAACACACGAGGGGTACAGATAACACACGAGGGGTACAGATAACACACGGAGGTGTACAGATAACACACGGAGGGGTACAGATAACACACGGAGGTGTACAGATAACACACGGAGGTGTACAGATAACACACGAGGGGTACAGATAACACACGGAGGTGTACAGATAATACACGGAGGTGTACAGATAACACACGGAGGTGTACAGATAATACACGGAGGGGTACAGATAACACACGAGGTGTACAGATAATACACGGAGGTGTACAGATAACACACGGAGGTGTACAGATAATACACGGAGGGGTACAGATAACACACGAGGGGTACAGATAACACACGGAGGTGTACAGATAACACACGGAGGGGTACAGATAACACACGGAGGTGTACAGATAATACACGAGGGGTACAGATAACACACGAGGGGTACAGATAACACACGGAGGTGTACAGATAACACACGGAGGTGTACAGATAATACACGGAGGGGTACAGATAACACATGGAGGGGTACAGATAACACACGGAGGTGTACAGATAACACACGAGGGGTACAGATAATACACGAGGGGTACAGATAACACACGAGGTGTACAGATAACACACGGAGGGGTACAGATAACACACGGAGGTGTACAGATAACACACGAGGTGTACAGATAACACACGGAGGGGTACAGATAACACACGGAGGTGTACAGATAACACATGGAGGGGTACAGATAACACACGGAGGGGTACAGATAACACACGGAGGTGTACAGATAACACACGGAGGTGTACAGATAACACACGGAGGGGTACAGATAACACACGGAGGTGTACAGATAACACACGGAGGAGTACAGATAACACACGGAGGTGTACAGATAATACACGGAGGGGTACAGATAACACATGGAGGGGTACAGATAACACACGGAGGTGTACAGATAACACACGAGGGGTACAGATAATACACGAGGGGTACAGATAACACACGAGGTGTACAGATAACACACGGAGGGGTACAGATAACACACGGAGGGGTACAGATAACACACGGAGGTGTACAGATAACACACGGAGGTGTACAGATAATACACGAGGTGTACAGATAACACACGGAGGTGTACAGATAACACACGGAGGTGTACAGATAATACACGAGGTGTACAGATAACACACGAGGGGTACAGATAATACACGGAGGTGTACAGATAACACACGAGGGGTACAGATAACACACAGAGGTGTACAGATAACACACGGAGGTGTACAGATAACACACGAGGGGTACAGATAACACACGAGGGGTACAGATAACACACGAGGGGTACAGATAACACACGGAGGGGTACAGATAACACACGGAGGAGTACAGATAACACACGGAGGGGTACAGATAACACACGAGGGGTACAGATAACACACGGAGGTGTACAGATAACACACGGAGGGGTACAGATAATACACGGAGGTGTACAGATAACACACGGAGGTGTACAGATAACACACGGAGGTGTACAGATAACACACGGAGGGGTACAGATAACACACGGAGGTGTACAGATAACACACGGAGGGGTACAGATAACACACGGAGGTGTACAGATAACACACGGAGGTGTACAGATAATACACGGAGGGGTACAGATAATACACGAGGGGTACAGATAACACACGGAGGTGTACAGATAACACACGGAGGTGTACAGATAATACACGAGGTGTACAGATAATACACGAGGTGTACAGATAATACACGGAGGAGTACAGATAACACACGGAGGTGTACAGATAACACACGGAGGTGTACAGATAACACACGAGGGGTACAGATAACACACGGAGGTGTACAGATAACACACGGAGGTGTACAGATAACACACGGAGGTGTACAGATAATACACGAGGTGTACAGATAATACACGAGGTGTACAGATAATACACGGAGGAGTACAGATAACACACGGAGGGGTACAGATAACACACGAGGGGTACAGATAACACACGAGGGGTACAGATAACACACGGAGGGGTACAGATAACACACGGAGGAGTACAGATAACACACGGAGGTGTACAGATAACACACGAGGGGTACAGATAACACACGGAGGTGTACAGATAACACACGGAGGTGTACAGATAACACACGAGGGGTACAGATAACACACGAGGGGTACAGATAACACACGGAGGTGTACAGATAACACACGGAGGGGTACAGATAACACACGGAGGTGTACAGATAACACACGGAGGTGTACAGATAACACACGAGGGGTACAGATAACACACGGAGGTGTACAGATAATACACGGAGGTGTACAGATAACACACGAGGGGTACAGATAACACACGGAGGGGTACAGATAACACACGAGGGGTACAGATAACACACGAGGGGTACAGATAATACACGGAGGTGTACAGATAACACACGAGGGGTACAGATAACACACGGAGGGGTACAGATAACACACGAAGGAGTACAGATAACACACGGAGGTGTACAGATAACACACGGAGGGGTACAGATAATACACGAGGGGTACAGATAACACAAGGAGGTGTACAGATAACACACGGAGGTGTACAGATAACACACGGAGGTGTACAGATAACACACGGAGGTGTACAGATAATACACGGAGGGGTACAGATAATACACGGAGGGGTACAGATAATACACGGAGGGGTACAGATAACACACGAGGGGTACAGATAACACACGGAGGGGTACAGATAACACACGGAGGTGTACAGATAACACACGGAGGTGTACAGATAACACACGGAGGTGTACAGATAACACACGGAGGTGTACAGATAACACACGGAGGTGTACAGATAAGACACGGAGGTGTACAGATAACACACGGAGGGGTACAGATAACACACGGAGGGGTACAGATAACACACGGAGGTGTACAGATAATACACGAGGGGTACAGATAACACACGGAGGTGTACAGATAATACACGGAGGTGTACAGATAACACACGGAGGTGTACAGATAACACACGAGGGGTACAGATAATACACGGAGGGGTACAGATAACACACGGAGGTGTACAGATAACACACGGAGGGGTACAGATAACACACGGAGGTGTACAGATAATACACGAGGGGTACAGATAACACACGGAGGTGTACAGATAACACACGGAGGTGTACAGATAACACACGGAGGTGTACAGATAACACACGAGGTGTACAGATAACACACGGAGGGGTACAGATAACACACGGAGGTGTACAGATAATACACGGAGGAGTACAGATAATACACGGAGGGGTACAGATAATACACGGAGGGGTACAGATAACATACGGAGGTGTACAGATAACACACGGAGGGGTACAGATAACACACGGAGGTGTACAGATAACACACGGAGGGGTACAGATAACACACGGAGGGGTACAGATAACACACGGAGGTGTACAGATAACACACGGAGGGGTACAGATAACACACGGAGGGGTACAGATAATACACGGAGGTGTACAGATAACACACGGAGGTGTACAGATAACACACGGAAGGGTACAGATAACACACGAGGGGTACAGATAACACACGAGGGGTACAGATAACACACGGAGGGGTACAGATAACACACGAGGGGTACAGATAACACACGGAGGTGTACAGATAACACACGGAGGTGTACAGATAACACACGGAGGTGTACAGATAACACACGGAGGGGTACAGATAACACACGGAGGTGTACAGATAACACACGGAGGGGTACAGATAACACACGGAGGGGTACAGATAACACACGAGGGGTACAGATAACACACGAGGGGTACAGATAATACACGGAGGTGTACAGATAACACACGAGGTGTACAGATAACACACGGAGGTGTACAGATAACACACGGAGGGGTACAGATAACACACGAGGGGTACAGATAACACACGGAGGTGTACAGATAACACACGGAGGTGTACAGATAATACACGGAGGGGTACAGATAACACACGAGGGGTACAGATAACACACGAGGGGTACAGATAACACACGGAGGAGTACAGATAACACACGGAGGGGTACAGATAATACACGGAGGTGTACAGATAACACACGGAGGTGTACAGATAACACACGAGGGGTACAGATAACACACGGAGGGGTACAGATAACACACGGAGGGGTACAGATAACACACGGAGGTGTACAGATAACACACGGAGGTGTACAGATAATACACGGAGGGGTACAGATAATACACGAGGGGTACAGATAACACACGGAGGGGTACAGATAACACACGGAGGGGTACAGATAACACACGGAGGTGTACAGATAACACACGGAGGGGTACAGATAACACACGAGGGGTACAGATAACACACGGAGGGGTACAGATAACACACGGAGGTGTACAGATAATACACGAGGGGTACAGATAACACACGAGGTGTACAGATAACACACGAGGGGTACAGATAACACACGGAGGTGTACAGATAACACACGAGGTGTACAGATAACACACGGAGGTGTACAGATAACACACGGAGGTGTACAGATAACACACGGAGGTGTACAGATAATACACGAGGGGTACAGATAATACAAGGAGGTGTACAGATAACACACGGAGGTGTACAGATAACACACGGAGGGGTACAGATAACACACGGAGGTGTACAGATAACACACGGAGGGGTACAGATAACACACGAGGGGTACAGATAACACACGAGGGGTACAGATAACACACGGAGGGGTACAGATAACACACGGAGGTGTACAGATAACACACGGAGGAGTACAGATAACACACGGAGGTGTACAGATAACACACGGAGGGGTACAGATAACACACGGAGGGGTACAGATAATACACGAGGGGTACAGATAACACACGGAGGTGTACAGATAACACACGAGGGGTACAGATAATACACGGAGGGGTACAGATAATACACGGAGGTGTACAGATAACACACGGAGGGGTACAGATAACACACGGAGGGGTACAGATAACACACGAGGTGTACAGATAACACACGAGGGGTACAGATAACACACGGAGGGGTACAGATAACACACGGAGGTGTACAGATAATACACGAGGGGTACAGATAATACACGGAGGGGTACAGATAATACACGGAGGTGTACAGATAACACACGAGGTGTACAGATAACACACAGAGGTGTACAGATAATACACGAGGGGTACAGATAACACACGAGGGGTACAGATAACACACGGAGGTGTACAGATAACACACGGAGGTGTACAGATAACACACGGAGGTGTACAGATAACACACGGAGGGGTACAGATAATACACGGAGGGGTACAGATAACACACGAGGGGTACAGATAACACACGGAGGTGTACAGATAACACACGGAGGTGTACAGATAACACACGGAGGGGTACAGATAATACACGGAGGTGTACAGATAATACACGAGGGGTACAGATAACACACGAGGTGTACAGATAACACACGGAGGGGTACAGATAATACACGGAGGTGTACAGATAATACACGGAGGTGTACAGATAACACACGGAGGTGTACAGATAACACACGGAGGTGTACAGATAACACACGAGGGGTACAGATAACACACGAGGGGTACAGATAATACACGGAGGTGTACAGATAACACACGGAGGGGTACAGATAACACACGGAGGTGTACAGATAACACACGGAGGTGTACAGATAACACACGGAGGTGTACAGATAACACACGGAGGGGTACAGATAACACACGAGGGGTACAGATAACACACGGAGGTGTACAGATAACACACGGAGGTGTACAGATAACACACGAGGGGTACAGATAATACACGAGGTGTACAGATAACACACGAGGTGTACAGATAATACACGGAGGTGTACAGATAACACACGGAGGTGTACAGATAACACACGGAGGTGTACAGATAACACACGGAGGTGTACAGATAATACACGGAGGTGTACAGATAACACATGAGGGGTACAGATAACACACGGAGGTGTACAGATAATACACGGAGGGGTACAGATAACACACGAGGGGTACAGATAATACACGGAGGGGTACAGATAACACACGAGGTGTACAGATAATACACGGAGGGGTACAGATAACACACGAGGGGTACAGATAATACACGAGGGGTACAGATAACACACGGAGGTGTACAGATAATACACGGAGGGGTACAGATAACACACGAGGGGTACAGATAACACACGGAGGTGTACAGATAATACACGGAGGGGTACAGATAACACACGAGGGGTACAGATAATACACGGAGGGGTACAGATAACACACGAGGTGTACAGATAATACACGGAGGGGTACAGATAACACACGAGGGGTACAGATAACACACGGAGGTGTACAGATAACACACGGAGGGGTACAGATATCACACGAGGGGTACAGATAACACACGAGGTGTACAGATAACACACGAGGGGTACAGATAACACACGGAGGTGTACAGATAACACACGGAGGGGTACAGATAATACACGAGGGGTACAGATAACACACGGAGGGGTACAGATAACACACGGAGGGGTACAGATAATACACGAGGGGTACAGATAACACACGGAGGTGTACAGATAATACACGGAGGGGTACAGATAATACACAAGGGGTACAGATAACACACGGAGGGGTACAGATAACACACGGAGGTGTACAGATAACACACGGAGGGGTACAGATAATACACGAGGGGTACAGATAACACACGGAGGGGTACAGATAATACACGGAGGGGTACAGATAATACACGGAGGGGTACAGATAACACACGAGGTGTACAGATAATACACGAGGGGTACAGATAATACACGAGGGGTACAGATAACACACGGAGGGGTACAGATAACACACGGAGGTGTACAGATAATACACGAGGGGTACAGATAATACACGGAGGGGTACAGATAATACACAAGGGGTACAGATAACACACGGAGGTGTACAGATAATACACGAGGGGTACAGATAATACACGAGGTGTACAGATAACACACGGAGGTGTACAGATAACACACGAGGGGTACAGATAATACACGAGGTGTACAGATAACACACGGAGGTGTACAGATAACACACGGAGGGGTACAGATAACACACGGAGGGGTACAGATAACACACGAGGGGTACAGATAATACACGGAGGTGTACAGATAACACACGGAGGAGTACAGATAACACACGGAGGGGTACAGATAACACACGGAGGGGTACAGATAACACACGGAGGTGTACAGATAATACACGAGGGGTACAGATAACACACGGAGGGGTACAGATAACACACGGAGGTGTACAGATAATACACAAGGGGTACAGATAACACACGGAGGTGTACAGATAACACACGGAGGTGTACAGATAACACACGGAGGGGTACAGATAACACACGGAGGGGTACAGATAATACACGAGGGGTACAGATAACACACGGAGGGGTACAGATAACACACGGAGGGGTACAGATAATACACGGAGGGGTACAGATAACACACGAGGTGTACAGATAATACACGAGGGGTACAGATAATACACGAGGGGTACAGATAACACACGGAGGGGTACAGATAACACACGGAGGTGTACAGATAATACACGAGGGGTACAGATAATACACGGAGGGGTACAGATAATACACAAGGGGTACAGATAACACACGGAGGTGTACAGATAACACACGAGGGGTACAGATAATACACGAGGTGTACAGATAACACACGGAGTTGTACAGATAACACACGGAGGTGTACAGATAACACACGGAGGTGTACAGATAACACACGGAGGGGTACAGATAACACACGGAGGGGTACAGATAACACACGAGGGGTACAGATAATACACGGAGGGGTACAGATAACACACGGAGGTGTACAGATAATACACGAGGGGTACAGATAACACACGGAGGTGTACAGATAACACACGGAGGTGTACAGATAACACACGGAGGGGTACAGATAACACACGGAGGTGTACAGATAATACACGAGGGGTACAGATAACACACGGAGGTGTACAGATAACACACGGAGGTGTACAGATAACACACGGAGGTGTACAGATAACACACGGAGGTGTACAGATAACACACGGAGGTGTACAGATAACACACGGAGGGGTACAGATAACACACGAGGGGTACAGATAATACACGGAGGTGTACAGATAACACACGGAGGGGTACAGATAACACACGGAGGGGTACAGATAATACACGAGGGGTACAGATAACACACGGAGGTGTACAGATAATACACGGAGGGGTACAGATAACACACGAGGTGTACAGATAATACACGGAGGTGTACAGATAACACACGGAGGGGTACAGATAATACACAAGGGGTACAGATAACACACAAGGGGTACAGATAACACACGGAGGTGTACAGATAACACACGGAGGTGTACAGATAACACACGGAGGTGTACAGATAACACACGGAGGTGTACAGATAACACACGGAGGGGTACAGATAACACACGGAGGGGTACAGATAATACACGAGGGGTACAGATAACACACGGAGGGGTACAGATAACACACGGAGGTGTACAGATAACACACGGAGGTGTACAGATAACACACGGAGGTGTACAGATAATACACGGAGGTGTACAGATAACACACGGAGGTGTACAGATAACACACGGAGGTGTACAGATAACACACGGAGGGGTACAGATAACACACGGAGGGGTACAGATAACACACGGAGGTGTACAGATAACACACGAGCGGTACAGATAACACACGAGGGGTACAGATAACACACGGAGGTGTACAGATAACACACGGAGGGGTACAGATAACACACGGAGGTGTACAGATAACACACGGAGGTGTACAGATAACACACGGAGGTGTACAGATAACACACGGAGGGGTACAGATAACACACGAGGGGTACAGATAACACACGAGGGGTACAGATAACACACGGAGGTGTACAGATAACACACGGAGGGGTACAGATAATACACGAGGGGTACAGATAACACACGGAGGGGTACAGATAACACACGGAGGGGTACAGATAATACACGAGGGGTACAGATAACACACGGAGGTGTACAGATAATACATGGAGGGGTACAGATAATACACAAGGGGTACAGATAACACACGGAGGGGTACAGATAACACACGGAGGTGTACAGATAACACACGGAGGGGTACAGATAATACACGAGGGGTACAGATAACACACGGAGGGGTACAGATAACACACGGAGGGGTACAGATAATACACGAGGGGTACAGATAACACACGGAGGTGTACAGATAATACACGGAGGGGTACAGATAATACACGGAGGTGTACAGATAACACACGAGGGGTACAGATAATACACGAGGGGTACAGATAACACACGAGGGGTACAGATAATACACGGAGGGGTACAGATAATACACGGAGGGGTACAGATAACACACGAGGTGTACAGATAATACACGAGGGGTACAGATAATACACGAGGGGTACAGATAACACACGGAGGGGTACAGATAACACACGGAGGTGTACAGATAATACACGAGGGGTACAGATAATACACGGAGGGGTACAGATAATACACAAGGGGTACAGATAACACACGGAGGTGTACAGATAACACACGGAGGTGTACAGATAATACACGAGGTGTACAGATAATACACGATGTGTACAGATAATACACGGAGGAGTACAGATAACACACGGAGGGGTACAGATAACACACGAGGGGTACAGATAACACACGAGGGGTACAGATAACACACGGAGGTGTACAGATAACACACGGAGGTGTACAGATAACACACGGAGGTGTACAGATAACACACGAGGGGTACAGATAACACACGGAGGGGTACAGATAATACACGGAGGTGTACAGATAACACACGGAGGTGTACAGATAACACACGAGGGGTACAGATAACACACGGAGGGGTACAGATAACACACGGAGGTGTACAGATAATACACGAGGTGTACAGATAATACACGAGGTGTACAGATAATACACGGAGGTGTACAGATAACACACGGAGGTGTACAGATAATACACGGAGGGGTACAGATAACACACGAGGGGTACAGATAATACACGGAGGTGTACAGATAACACACGAGGGGTACAGATAACACACGGAGGTGTACAGATAACACACGAGGGGTACAGATAACACACGGAGGGGTACAGATAACACACGGAGGTGTACAGATAACACACGGAGGGGTACAGATAACACACGGAGGGGTACAGATAACACACGAGGGGTACAGATAATACACGGAGGTGTACAGATAACACACGGAGGGGTACAGATAACACACGGAGGAGTACAGATAACACACGGAGGGGTACAGATAACACACGGAGGTGTACAGATAACACACGAGGGGTACAGATAATACACGGAGGTGTACAGATAACACACGGAGGTGTACAGATAATACACGAGGGGTACAGATAACACACGGAGGTGTACAGATAACACACGGAGGTGTACAGATAACACACGGAGGTGTACAGATAACACACGGAGGGGTACAGATAACACACGGAGGTGTACAGATAACACACGGAGGTGTACAGATAACACACGGAGGGGTACAGATAACACACGAGGGGTACAGATAACACACGGAGGGGTACAGATAACACACAAAGGTAGGACTCTATAGAGTGCGTGGGCGGCTTTAGCGGCCCCCAGACAATGAGCAGCTAAAAGGAAGACATCATGGACCAGGACTTCAGAAAGCAGTAAGAAGAGTGCACCGGCAGCGAGGAGCAGAGGTCATTTTAGTTAGAAGATATTATATCACAATAGGCAGATCCTTCCTGTTCTGTAGAGAACTCCGCATCATCTTAATATTATCACAGGCAGGATTACACTGACAGGTAACACCTATATATAGATTACACAGGATCCACCATTCATAATAGACTGATCCTCCTGACTATAATATGTCTCCCTTCTCCTCCTGACTATAATACGTCACCTTCTCCTCCTGACTATAATATGTCTCTCTTCTCCTCCTGACTATAATACTTCTCCCTTCTCCTCCTGACTATAATACGTCTCCCTTCTCCTCCTGACTATAATACGTCCCCCTTCTCCTCCTGACTATAATACGTCACCTTCTCCTCTCCTCCTGACTATAATACGTCTCCTTCTCCTCCTGACTATAATACGTCACCTTCTCCTCCTGACTATAATATGTCTCTCTTCTCCTCCTGACTATAATACTTCTCCCTTCTCCTCCTGACTATAACACGTCTCCTTCTCCTCCTGACTATAATACGTCTCCCTTCTCCTCTCCTCCTGACTATAACACGTCTCCCTTCTCCTCTCCTCCTGACTATAACACGTCTCCTTCTCCTCCTGACTATAATACGTCTCCCTTCTCCTCCTGACTATAATACTTCTCCCTTCTCCTCCTGACTATAACACGTCTCCCTTCTCCTCTCCTCCTGACTATAATACATCTCCCTTCTCCTCTCCTCCTGACTATAACACGTCTCCCTTCTCCTCCTGACTATAACACGTCTCCCTTCTCCTCCTGACTATAATACGTCTCCCTTCTCCTCCTGACTATAATATGTCTCCCTTCTCCTCCTGACTATAACACGTCTCCCTTCTCCTCCTGACTATAATACGTCTCCCTTCTCCTCCTGACTATAATACGTCTCCCTTCTCCTCCTGACTATAATACGTCTCCCTTCTCCTCCTGACTATAATACGTCTCCCTTCTCCTCCTGACTATAATACGACTCACTTCTCCTCCTGACTATAATACGTCTCCCTTCTCCTCCTGACTATAATATGTCTCCCTTCTCCTCCTGACTATAACACGTCTCCCTTCTCCTCCTGACTATAATACGTCTCCCTTCTCCTCCTGACTATAATACGTCTCCCTTCTCCTCCTGACTATAATACGTCTCCCTTCTCCTCCTGACTATAATACGTCTCCCTTCTCCACCTGACTATAATACGTCTCCCTTCTCCTCCTGACTATAATACGTCTCCCTTCTCCTCTCCTCCTGACTATAATACTTCTCCCATCTCCTCCTGACTATAACACGTCTCCCTTCTCCTCTCCTCCTGACTATAACACGTCTCCCTTCTCCTCCTGACTATAACACGTCTCCCTTCTCCTCTCCTCCTGACTATAATACGTCTCCCTTCTCCTCCTGACTATAATACGTCTCCCTTCTCCTCCTGACTATAATACGTCTCCCTTCTCCTCCTGACTATAATACGTCTCCCTTCTCCTCCTGACTATAATACGTCTCCCTTCTCCTCCTGACTATAATACGTCTCCCTTCTCCACCTGACTATAATACATCTCCCTTCTCCTCCTGACTATAATACGTCTCCCTTCTCCTCTCCTCCTGACTATAATACTTCTCCCTTCTCCTCCCCTCCTGACTATAACACGTCTCCCTTCTCCTCCTGACTATAACACGTCTCCCTTCTCCTCTCCTCCTGACTATAATACGTCTCCCTTCTCCTCCTGACTATAATACGTCTCCCTTCTCCTCCTGACTATAATACGTCTCCCTTCTCCTCCTGACTATAATACGTCACCTTCTCCTCCTGACTATAATACGTCTCCCTTCTCCTCCTGACTATAATACGTCTCCCTTCTCCTCCTGACTATAATACGTCTCCCTTCTCCTCCTGACTATAATACGTCTCCCTTCTCCTCCTGACTATAATACGTCTCCCTTCTCCTCCTGACTATAATACGACTCACTTCTCCTCCTGACTATAATAAGTCTCCCTTCTCCTCCTGACTATAATACGTCTCCCTTCTCCTCCTGACTATAATACGTCTCCCTTCTCCTCCTGACTATAATACGTCTCCCTTCTCCTCCTGACTATAATACGTCTCCCTTCTCCTCCTGACTATAATACGTCTTCCTTCTCCTCCTGACTATAATACGACTCCCTTCTCCTCCTGACTATAATACGTCTCCCTTCTCCTCCTGACTATAATACGTCTCTCTTCTCCTCCTGACTATAATACGTCTCCCTTCTCCTCCTGACTATAATACGTCTCCCTTCTCCTCCTGACTATAATACGTCTCCTTCTCCTCCTGACTATAATACGACTCCCTTCTCCTCCTGACTATAATACGTCTTCCTTCTCCTCCTGACTATAATACGTCTCCCTTCTCCTCCTGACTATAATACGTCTCCTTCTCCTCCTGACTATAATACGTCTCCCTTCTCCTCCTGACTATAATACTACTCCCTTCTCCTCCTGACTATAATACGTCTCTCTTCTCCTCCTGACTATAATACGTCTCCCTTCTCCTCCTGACTATAATACGTCTCCTTCTCCTCCTGACTATAATACTACTCCCTTCTCCTCCTGACTATAATACGTCTCCCTTCTCCTCCTGACTATAATACGTCTCCCTTCTCCTCCTGACTATAATACGTCTCCTTTCTCCTCCTGACTATAATACGTCTCCCTTCTCCTCCTGACTATAATACGTCTCCTTCTCCTCCTGACTATAATACTACTCCCTTCTCCTCCTGACTATAATACGTCTCCCTTCTCCTCCTGACTATAATACGTCTCCCTTCTCCTCCTGACTATAATACGTCTCCTTCTCCTCCTGACTATAATACTTCTCCCTTCTCTTCTCCTCCTGACTATAATACGTCTCCCTTCTCCTCCTGACTATAATACGTCTCCTTCTCCTCCTGACTATAATACGACTCCCTTCTCCTCCTGACTATAATACGTCTCCCTTCTCCTCCTGACTATAATACGTCTCCCTTCTCCTCCTGACTATAATACGTCTCCTTCTCCTCCTGACTATAATACGTCTCCCTTCTCCTCCTGACTATAATACGTCTCCTTCTCCTCCTGACTATAATACGTCTCCCTTCTCCTCCTGACTATAATACGTCTCCCTTCTCCTCCTGACTATAATACGTCTCCCTTCTCCTCCTGACTATAATACGTCTCCCTTCTCCTCCTGACTATAATACGTCTCCCTTCTCCTCCTGACTATAATACGTCTCCCTTCTCCTCCTGACTATAATACGTCTCCCTTCTCCTCCTGACTATAATACTTCTCCCTTCTCCTCCTGACTATAATACGTCTCCCTTCTCCTCCTGACTATAATATGTCTCCTTCTCCTCCTGACTATAATACGTCTCCCTTCTCCTCCTGACTATAATACGTCCCCCTTCTCCTCTCATCCTGACTATAATACGTCTCCCTTCTCCTCCTGACTATAATACGTCTCCCTTCTCCTCCTGACTATAATACGTCTCACTTCTCCTCTCCTCCTGACTATAATACGACTCCCTTCTCCTCCTGACTATAATACGACTCCCTTCTCCTCCTGACTATAATACGTCTCCCTTCTCCTCTCCTCCTGACTATAATACGTCTCCCTTCTCCTCCTGACTATAATACGTCTCCCTTCTCCTCTCCTCCTGACTATAATACGTCTCCCTTCTCCTCCTGACTATAATACGTCTCTCTTCTCCTCCTGACTATAATACTTCTCCCTTCTCCTCCTGACTATAATACGTCCCCCTTCTCCTCCTGACTATAATACGACTCCCTTCTCCTCCTGACTATAATACGTCCCCCTTCTCCTCCTGACTATAATACGACTCCCTTCTCCTCCTGACTATAATACGTCTCCCTTCTCCTCCTGACTATAATACGTCCCCCTTCTCCTCCTGACTATAATACGACTCCCTTCTCCTCCTGACTATAATACGACTCCCTTCTCCTCCTGACTATAATACGTCCCCCTTCTCCTCCTGACTATAATACGACTCCCTTCTCCTCCTGACTATAATACGTCTCTCTTCTCCTCCTGACTATAATACGTCTCACTTCTCCTCTCCTCCTGACTATAATACGACTCCCTTCTCCTCCTGACTATAATACGTCTCCCTTCTCCTCCTGACTATAATACGTCTCCTTCTCCTCCTGACTATAATACGTCTCCCTTCTCCTCCTGACTATAATACGTCCCCCTTCTCCTCCTGACTATAATACGACTCCCTTCTCCTCCTGACTATAATACGTCTCCCTTCTCCTCCTGACTATAATACGTCTCCCTTCTCCTCCTGACTATAATACGTCTCCCTTCTCCTCTCATCCTGACTATAATATGTCTCCCTTCTCCTCCTGACTATAATACGCCTCCCTTCTCCTCCTGACTATAATACGTCTCACTTCTCCTCTCCTCCTGACTATAATACGTCTCCCTTCTCCTCCTGACTATAATACGTCTCCCTTCTCCTCCTGACTATAATACGTCTCCCTTCTCCTCTCCTCCTGACTATAATACGTCTCCTTCTCCTCCTGACTATAATATGTCTCCCTTCTCCTCCTGACTATAATACGTCTCCTTCTCCTCCTGACTATAATACGTCTCCCTTCTCC
Source organism: Rhinoderma darwinii (assembly GCF_050947455.1). Lineage (NCBI taxonomy): Eukaryota > Metazoa > Chordata > Amphibia > Anura > Rhinodermatidae > Rhinoderma > Rhinoderma darwinii. The sequence goes on along the minus strand of NW_027464319.1, from coordinate 5,566 downwards.
TCCTGACTATAATACGTCTCCCTTCTCCTCCTGACTATAATACGTCTCCTTCTCCTCCTGACTATAATACGTCTCCCTTCTCCTCCTGACTATAATACGTCTCCCTTCTCCTCCTGACTATAATACGTCTCCCTTCTCCTCCTGACTATAATATGTCTCCCTTCTCCTCCTGACTATAATACGTCTCCTTCTCCTCCTGACTATAATACGACTCCCTTCTCCTCCTGACTATAATACGTCTCCCTTCTCCTCTCCTCCTGACTATAATACGTCTCCCTTCTCCTCCTGACTATAATACGTCTTCTTCTCCTCCTGACTATAATACTTCTCCCTTCTCCTCCTGACTAGAATACGTCTCCCTTCTCCTCTCCTCCTGACTATAATACGTCTCCCTTCTCCTCTCCTCCTGACTATAATACGTCTCCCTTCTCCTCCTGACTATAATACGTCTCCCTTCTCCTCCTGACTATAATACGTCACCTTCTCCTCCTGACTATAATACGTCTCCCTTCTCCTCCTGACTATAATATGTCTCCCTTCTCCTCCTGACTATAATACGTCACCTTCTCCTCCTGACTATAATACGTCTCCCTTCTCCTCCTGACTATAATATGTCTCCCTTCTCTTCTCCTCCTGACTATAATACGTCTCCCTTCTCCTCCTGACTATAATACGTCACCTTCTCCTCCTGACTATAATACGTCTCCCTTCTCCTCCTGACTATAATACGTCTCCTTCTACTCCTGACTATAATACGTCACCTTCTCCTCCTGACTATAATACGTCTCCCTTCTCCTCCTGACTATAATACGTCTCCTTCTACTCCTGACTATAATACGACTCCCTTCTGTTAGGGATCTGCCAGGTACTTCATCTAGGTATACTCCTGGGATTAATCAATCCACACCTGAGGCCAGACCTGTTCGACTGACACCATCTCCCACCAACCAGGGTGGCAGGCTCAGGAGTGGGAGAGCCTATCGCGGCCTGGTCTGTCGGAGTTAGCTCCGCCCCCTGTCCTTTATTACCTGCCCTGTTCTCTCCCTCAGTGCTTGTAATTCTTTTGGATTCCTGGCCCCACTGCTGCTTGCTCCAGCCTGCTTCTGCCGTGCTTCTGCCTTGCTGCAGTTCTGCTTGACCTGCTTGCTTGCCCTGGCTTGCTTCTGTCTCCGTGCCCGCTCGGGTGTACTCACTTCGTCCTGGTCCTGACTGTTCGTTCGCCGCTCCGTTTCCTCGTGGCGTTCCGTGGCTACTGCCCCTTCCCTTGCGTGTTCCCTGTTTGTTTTCCTGTGCACTTAGACACCGTAGGGACCGCCGCCCAGTTGTACCTCGTCGCCTAGGGCGGGTCGTTGCAAGTAGGCAGGGACAGGGCGGTGGGTAGATTAGGGCTCACTTTCCCTTCACCTCCTTCCTGCCATTACATAATTACAAGCCCTTACCTAGTCTACCATTTCTCCTACGCTGACGCTATCATGGACCCCCTTGAGACCCTGACCCAGCAGATGCAGGGCCTCTCCCTACAGGTCCAGGCCCTGGCCCAAAGGGTCAATCAGGGTGACGCTGCTTTAGTAGTACCCCTCACCTCACCTCTAGAACCCGACCTCAAGTTACCTGACCGGTTCTCAGGGGACCGTAAGACGTTTCTCTCCTTCCGGGAGAGTTGCAGACTGTATTTCCGCCTAAAGCCCCACTCCTCAGGTTCCGAGAACCAGCGGGTGGGTATCATCATATCCCGACTCCAGGAAGGGCCCCAAGAGTGGGCCTTCTCTTTGGCTCCTGACGCCCCTGAACTTTCCTCTGTTGATCGTTTTTTCTCTGCCCTCGGACTCATTTACGACGAGACTGACAGGACTGCTTTAGCCGAGAGTCAGCTGGTGACCTTACGTCAGGGTAGGAGACCGGTTGAGGAATACTGCTCTGATTTTAGGAAGTGGTGCGTAGCTTCTCAGTGGAACGATCCGGCCCTAAGGTGCCAGTTTAGGTTAGGATTATCTGACGCCCTGAAGGATCTGTTGGTTAGCTACCCCTCGTCTGACTCCCTTGACCAGGTTATGGCCCTAGCAGTACGACTTGACCGACGTCTCAGGGAACGTCAGCTAGAACGCTTCAGTGTGCTCCCCTCTGACTTTTCTGCGATCCCCCCCGAGGTCCCGTCTCCTCGCCCCTCCACGGAGGACTCGGAGGTACCTATGCAACTCGGGGCCTCCATGTCCCCTCGACAACGTAGGGAGTTTCGCAGAATGAATGGTCTCTGCTTCTACTGTGGGGACGACAAGCATCTACTGAACACCTGTCCCAGGCGCAAGAATAAGAAGCCGGAAAACTTCCGCGCCTAAGTGATCATCGGGGAGGTCACTTGGGCGCACAGGTATTTCCCGTTAATGTGAAACGCAATAAAATTTTGCTTCCCTTTCAGGTCTCGTTTGCTGGCCGGTCTGCCACGGGCAGTGCTTTCGTGGATTCTGGCTCATCTGCTAATATCATGTCTGTGGAATTTGCTATGTCTCTAAAGATGCCTTGTATTGATTTACCTTATCCTATCCCTGTAGTAGGAATCGACTCAACTCCCCTTGCTAATGGTTATTTTACTCAGCATACTCCTGTTTTTGAACTCCTGGTTGGCTCCATGCATGTGGAGCAGTGCTCTGTACTGGTGATGCAGGGATTATCGTCTGATCTGGTTTTAGGCCTTCCCTGGTTGCAGTTGCATAATCCCACGTTTGATTGGAATACTGGGGATCTCACCAAATGGGGTAATGAATGTCTTATGTCATGTATTTCGGTTAACTCTATTTCTCCCCGGGAGGAGGTAAACACGCTTCCTGAGTTTGTTCAGGACTTCGCCGATGTGTTTTCTAAGGAGGCCTCCGAGGTGTTGCCCCCCCATAGAGATTACGATTGCGCTATCGATTTGGTGCCTGGTGCCAAGCTTCCTAAGGGTAGGATATTTAATCTTTCATGTCCTGAACGTGAAGCTATGAGGGTGTATATCCAAGAATGCCTGGCCAAGGGTTTCATTCGCCCCTCGACTTCTCCTGTAGGTGCTGGCTTCTTCTTCGTGGGGAAGAAGGATGGTGGTCTTAGGCCGTGCATTGATTATCGTAACCTGAATAAGGTCACCGTAAGGAACCAGTACCCACTTCCTTTGATTCCGGATCTTTTTAATCAGGTTCAGGGAGCCCAATGGTTTTCTAAGTTCGATCTACGGGGGGCATATAACCTTATCCGCATCAAAGAGGGGGATGAGTGGAAAACTGCGTTCAACACACCCGAGGGTCATTTCGAATACCTGGTCATGCCCTTTGGGTTGTGTAATGCCCCTGCTGTCTTCCAGAATTTTATTAATGAAATCCTGAGAGAGTACCTGGGTAATTTTCTTGTTGTGTACCTTGATGACATACTGGTGTTTTCCAAGGACTGGTCCTCCCACGTGGAGCATGTCAGGAAGGTGCTCCAGGTCCTTCGGGAGAATAATCTGTTTGCTAAGACTGAAAAATGTGTCTTTGGGGTACAGGAGATACCATTTTTAGGGCAAATCCTCACTCCTCATGAATTCCGCATGGACCCTGCCAAGGTTCAGGCTGTGGCGGAATGGGTCCAACCGGCCTCCCTTAAGGCGTTACAGTGTTTTTTAGGGTTCGCCAACTATTACAGGAGATTTATTGCCAACTTCTCGGTCGTCGCTAAGCCTCTTACGGACCTTACCCGCAAGGGTGCTGATGTCCTCCATTGGCCCCCTGAGGCCGTCCAGGCCTTTGAGACTCTCAAGAAGTGCTTTATCTCGGCCCCCGTGCTGATTCAGCCCAACCAAGAGGAGCCATTTATTGTGGAGGTTGACGCTTCCGAGGTGGGAGTGGGGGCCGTCTTGTCCCAGGGTACCAGCTCCCTCACCCATCTCCGCCCCTGTGCTTACTTCTCTAGGAAGTTTTCGCCCACGGAGAGTAACTATGATATTGGCAACCGCGAACTTCTAGCCATTAAATGGGCTTTTGAGGAGTGGCGGCACTTCCTGGAGGGGGCCAGACACCAGGTAACGGTCCTTACGGATCACAAGAATCTGGTTTTCCTAGAATCGGCCCGGAGGCTTAATCCTAGACAAGCTCGGTGGGCACTATTCTTTACCAGATTTAATTTCTTGGTTACCTATAGGGCTGGGTCCAAGAATATTAAGGCTGATGCTCTGTCACGTAGTTTCATGGCCAATCCTCCTTCCGAGAAGGATCCTGCTTGTATTTTACCCCCTGGTATAATCGTCTCTGCCACGGATTCTGATTTAGCTTCTGATATCGCGGCTGATCAGGGTGCAGCTCCCGGGAACGTCCCTGGGGACAAACTGTTTGTTCCCCTGCAATACCGGCTGAGGGTACTCAGGGAAAACCATGACTCCGCTCTATCTGGTCATCCTGGCATCTTGGGCACCAAACACCTCATTACCAGAAACTATTGGTGGCCTGGGTTGCCTAAAGACGCTAGGGCTTACGTCGCCGCTTGTGAGGTTTGCGCTAGGTCCAAAACCCCTAGGTCCCGACCTGCGGGCCTACTACGTTCCTTGCCCATTCCCCAGAGACCTTGGACCCATATCTCCATGGATTTTATCACCGATTTGCCTCCATCTCAGGGCAAGTCGGTGGTGTGGGTGGTAGTCGACCGCTTCAGCAAGATGTGCCACTTTGTGCCCCTTAAGAAGCTACCTAACGCCAAGACGTTAGCTTCTTTGTTTGTGAAACACATCCTGCGTCTCCATGGGGCCCCAGTCAATATCGTTTCTGACAGAGGGGTACAATTTGTTTCCTTATTTTGGAGAGCTTTTTGTAAAAAGTTGGAGATTGATCTGTCCTTCTCCTCCGCCTTCCATCCCGAAACTAATGGCCAAACGGAAAGGACCAACCAATCCCTGGAACAATATTTAAGGTGTTTCATCTCTGACTGTCAATTCGATTGGGTCTCATTCCTTCCCCTTGCTGAATTTTCCCTGAATAACAGGGTCAGTAACTCGTCAGGGGTCTCCCCGTTTTTCTGTAATTTCGGGTTTAACCCAAGGTTCTCCTCCGTCTCCCCTGGTTGTTCCAATAATCCTGAGGTAGAGGATGTTCATCGGGAACTGTGCACTGTCTGGGCCCAGGTTCAGAAGAACCTAGAGGCGTCCCAGAGCGCACAAAAGATTCAGGCGGATAGTAGACGTTCTGCTAACCCCCGGTTTGTCGTCGGGGATTTGGTCTGGTTGTCATCCAGGAACTTGCGCCTTAAGGTCCCGTCCAGGAAGTTTGCTCCCCGATTTATTGGACCTTATAAGATCATTGAAGTCCTCAACCCTGTATCCTTCCGTCTGGAGCTCCCCCCATCCTTTCGCATACATGACGTCTTCCATGCCTCCCTCCTTAAACGCTGCTCCCCGTCCTGGTCCCCCTCGAGGATACCTCCTGTTCCCGTTCTCACCCCTGAGGGGGTGGAATTCGAGGTGGCCAAGATTATGGACAGTAGGATGGTCCAGGGCTCCCTCCAGTACCTGGTCCATTGGAGAGGATACGGGCCGGAGGAGAGGACTTGGGTACCTGCCCGTGATGTT
>NW_027464318.1:0-78211 GCF_050947455.1 Rhinoderma darwinii | reverse complement strand
GTATAGAAGCACTGTTTCCCACTGTTTCTGAGGCTAATTCTTGAACCGTAAGTCATAGACGCTCGATCGTGGCGGCATTCGTCTCAGCGCCTGGCAATTAGTATAGAAGCACTGTCTTTGACTTCTCTGGATGTTTCCCAGGCGAGCTATTGACAAGTAAATCCTAGACGCTCGATCTTGGTTATTTTCGCTTTCGCGGCTGGCAGCAAAGTTCAGAACCATGTTTCTGTGAATAACTCTTGAACCGTAAGTCACAGACGCTCGCTCTTGGCTGCATTCGATTCAGCTCGTGGCAGCCAGTCTAAAAAACACTATCTTAGACTTCTCTGGATGCTTCCCAGGCGAGCTATTGGCAGCATGTTCAGAACCACTGTTTCTGAGGCTAATTCTTGAACCGTACGTCATAGACGCTCGATCTTGGCGGCATTCGTCTCAGCGCCTGGCAATTAGTATAGAAGCAATGTCTTTGACTTCTCTGGATGTTTCCCAGGCGAGCTATTGACAAGTAAATCCTAGACGCTCGATCTTGGTTATTTTCGCTTTCGCGGCTGGCAGCAAAGTTCAGAACCATGTTTCTGTGAATAACTCTTGAACCGTAAGTCACAGACGCTCGCTCTTGGCTGCATTCGTTTCAGCTCGTGACAGCCAGTCTAAAAAACACTATCTTAGACTTCTCTGGATGCTTCCCAGGCGAGCTATTGGCAGCATGTTCAGAACCACTGTTTCTGAGGCTAATTCTTGAACCGTAAGTCATAGACGCTCGATCTTGGCGGCATTCGTCTCAGCGCCTGGCAATTAGTATATAAGCACTGTCTTTGACTTCTCTGGATGTTTCCCAGGCGAGCTATTGACAAGTAAATCCTAGACGCTCGATCTTGGTTATTTTCGCTTTCGCGGCTGGCAGCAAAGTTCAGAACCATGTTTCTGTGAATAACTCTTGAACCGTAAGTCACAGACGCTCGCTCTTGGCTGCATTCGTTTCAGCTCGTGGCAGCCAGTCTAAAAAACTTTATCTTGGACTTCTCTGGATGCTTCCCAGGCGAGCTATTGGCAGCATGTTCAGAACCACTGTTTCTGAGGCTAATTCTTGAACCGTAAGTCATAGACGCTCGATCTTGGCGGCATTCGTCTCAGCGCCTGGCAGTTAGTATAGAAGCACTGTTTCCCACTGTTTCTGAGGCTAATTCTTGAACCGTAAGTCATAGACGCTAGATCTTGGTGGCATTCGTCTCAGCGCCTGGCAATTAGTATAGAAGCACTGTCTTTGACTTCTCTGGATGTTTCCCAGGCGAGCTATTGACAAGTAAATCCTAGACACTCGATCTTGGTTATTTTCGCTTTCGCGGCTGGCAGCAAAGTTCAGAACCATGTTTCTGTGAATAACTCTTGAACCGTAAGTCACAGACCCTCGCTCTTGGCTGCATTCGTTTCAGCTCGTGGCAGCCAGTCTAAAAAACACTATCTTGGACTTCTCTGTATGTTTCCCAGGCGAGCTATTGGCAGCTTGTTCAGAACCACTGTTTCTGAGGCTAATTCTTGAACCGTAAGTCATAGACGCTCGATCTTGGCGGCATTCGTCTCAGCGCCTGGCAGTTAGTATAGAAGCACTGTTTCCCACTGTTTCTGAGGCTAATTCTTGAACCGTAAGTCATAGACGCTAGATCTTGGCGGCATTCGTCTCAGCGCCTGGCAATTAGTATAGAAGCACTGTCTTTGACTTCTCTGGATGTTACCCAGGCGAGCTATTGACAAGTAAATCCTAGACGCTCGATCTTGGTTATTTTCGCTTTCGCGGCTGGCAGCAAAGTTCAGAACCATGTTTCTGTGAATAACTCTTGAACCGTAAGTCACAGACGCTCGCTCTTGGCTGCATTCGTTTCAGCTCGTGGCAGCCAGTCTAAAAAACAATATCTTAGACTTCTCTGGATGCTTCCCAGGCGAGCTATTGGCAGCATGTTCAGAACCACTGTTTCTGAGGCTAATTCTTGAACCGTAAGTCATAGACGCTCGATCTTGGCGGCATTCGTCTCAGCGCCTGGCAGTTAGTATAGAAGCACTGTTTCCCACTGTTTCTGAGGCTAATTCTTGAACCGTAAGTCATAGACGCTAGATCTTGGTGGCATTCGTCTCAGCGCCTGGCAATTAGTATAGAAGCACTGTCTTTGACTTCTCTGGATGTTTCCCAGGCGAGCTATTGACAAGTAAATCCTAGACACTCGTTCTTGGTTATTTTCGCTTTCGCGGCTGGCAGCAAAGTTCAGAACCTTGTTTCTGTGAATAACTCTTGAACCGTAAGTCACAGACGCTCGCTCTTGGCTGCATTCGTTTCAGCTCGTGGCAGCCAGTCTAAAAAACACTATCTTGGACTTCTCTGGATGTTTCCCAGGCGAGCTATTGGCAGCATGTTCAGAACCACTGTTTCTGAGGCTAATTCTTGAACCGTAAGTCATAGACGCTCGATCTTGACGGCATTCGTCTCAGCGCCTGGCAGATAGTATAGAAGCACTGTTTCCCACTGTTTCTGAGGCTAATTCTTGAACCGTAAGTCATAGACGCTCGATCTTGGCGGCATTCGTCTCAGCGCCTGGCAATTAGTATAGAAGCAATGTCTTTGACTTCTCTGGATGTTTCCCAGGCGAGCTATTGACAAGTAAATCCTAGACGCTCGATCTTGGTTATTTTCGCTTTCGCGGCTGGCAGCAAAGTTCAGAACCATGTTTCTGTGAATAACTCTTAAACCGTAAGTCACAGACCCTCGCTCTTGGCTGCATTCGTTTCAGCTCGTGGCAGCCAGTCTAAAAAACACTATCTTAGACTTCTCTGGATGCTTCCCAGGCGAGCTATTGGCAGCATGTTCAGAACCACTGTTTCTGAGGCTAATTCTTGAACCGTAAGTCATAGACGCTCGATCTTGGCGGCATTCGTCTCAGCGCCTGGCAATTAGTATAGAAGCAATGTCTTTGACTTCTCTGGAAGTTTCCCAGGCGAGCTATTGACAAGTAAATCCTAGACGCTCGATCTTGGTTATTTTCGCTTTCGCGGCTGGCAGCAAAGTTCAGAACCATGTTTCTGTGAATAACTCTTGAACCGTAAGTCACAGACGCTCGCTCTTGGCTGCATTCGTTTCAGCTCGTGGCAGCCAGTCTAAAAAACACTATTTTGGACTTCTCTGGATGTTTCCCAGGCGAGCTATTGGCAGCATGTTCAGAACCACTGTCTCTGAGGCTAATTCTTGAACCGTAAGTCATAGACGCTCGATCTTGGCGGCATTCGTCTCAGCGCCTGGCAGTTAGTATAGAAGCACTGTTTCCCACTGTTTCTGAGGCTAATTCTTGAACCGTAAGTCATAGACGCTCGATCTTGGCGGCATTCGTCTCAGCGCCTGGCAATTAGTATAAAAGCACTGTCTTTGACTTCTCTGGATGTTTCCCAGGCGAGCTATTGACAAGCAAATCCTAGACGCTCGATCTTGGTTATTTTCGCTTTCGCGGCTGGCAGCAAAGTTCAGAACCATGTTTCTGTGAATAACTCTTGAACGGTAAGTCACAGACGCTCGCTCTTGGCTGCATTCGTTTCAGCTCGTGGCAGCCAGTCTAAAAAACTTTATCTTGGACTTCTCTGGATGTTTCCCAGGCGAGCTATTGGCAGCATGTTCAGAACCACTGTTTCTGAGGCTAATTCTTGAACCGTAAGTCATAGACGCTCGATCTTGACGGCATTCGTCTCAGCGCCTGGCAGATAGTATAGAAGCACTGTTTCCCACTGTTTCTGAGGCTAATTCTTGAACCGTAAGTCATAGACGCTCGATCTTGGCGGCATTCGTCTCAGCGCCTGGCAATTAGTATTGAAGCACTGTCTTTGACTTCTCTGGATGTTTCCCAGGCGAGCTATTGACAAGTAAATCCTAGACGCTCGATCTTGGTTATTTTCGCTTTCGCGGCTGGCAGCAAAGTTCAGAACCATGTTTCTGTGAATAACTCTTAAACCGTAAGTCACAGACCCTCGCTCTTGGCTGCATTCGTTTCAGCTCGTGGCAGCCAGTCTAAAAAACACTATCTTGGACTTCTCTGGATGTTTCCCAGGCGAGCTATTGGCAGCTTGTTCAGAACCACTGTTTCTGAGGCTAATTCTTGAACCGTAAGTCATAGACGCTCGATCTTGGCGGCATTCGTCTCAGCGCCTGGCAGTTAGTATAGAAGCACTGTTTCCCACTGTTTCTGAGGCTAATTCTTGAACCGTAAGTCATAGACGCTAGATCTTGGCGGCATTCGTCTCAGCGCCTGGCAATTAGTATAGAAGCACTGTCTTTGACTTCTCTGGATGTTTCCCAGGCGAGCTATTGACAAGTAAATCCTAGACGCTCGATCTTGGTTATTTTCGCTTTCGCGGCTGGCAGCAAAGTTCAGAACCATGTTTCTGTGAATAACTCTTGAACCGTAAGTCACAGACGCTCGCTCTTGGCTGCATTCGTTTCAGCTCGTGGCAGCCAGTCTAAAAAACACTATCTTGGACTTCTCTGGATGTTTCCCAGGCGAGCTATTGGCAGCATGTTCAGAACCACTGTTTCTGAGGCTAATTCTTGAACCGTAAGTCATAGACGCTCGATCTTGGCGGCATTCGTCTCAGCGCCTGGCAGATAGTATAGAAGCACTGTTTCCCACTGTTTCTGAGGCTAATTCTTGAACCGTAAGTCATAGACGCTCGATCGTGGCGGCATTCGTCTCAGCGCCTGGCAATTAGTATAGAAGCACTGTCTTTGACTTCTCTGGATGTTTCCCAGGCGAGCTATTGACAAGTAAATCCTAGACGCTCGATCTTGTTTATTTTCGCTTTCGCGGCTGGCAGCAAAGTTCAGAACCATGTTTCTGTGAATAACTCTTGAACCGTAAGTCACAGACGCTCGCTCTTGGCTGCATTCGATTCAGCTCGTGGCAGCCAGTCTAAAAAACACTATCTTAGACTTCTCTGGATGCTTCCCAGGCGAGCTATTGGCAGCATGTTCAGAACCACTGTTTCTGAGGCTAATTCTTGAACCGTACGTCATAGACGCTCGATCTTGGCGGCATTCGTCTCAGCGCCTGGCAATTAGTATAGAAGCAATGTCTTTGACTTCTCTGGATGTTTCCCAGGCGAGCTATTGACAAGTAAATCCTAGACGCTCGATCTTGGTTATTTTCGCTTTCGCGGCTGGCAGCAAAGTTCAGAACCATGTTTCTGTGAATAACTCTTGAACCGTAAGTCACAGACGCTCGCTCTTGGCTGCATTCGTTTCAGCTCGTGACAGCCAGTCTAAAAAACACTATCTTAGACTTCTCTGGATGCTTCCCAGGCGAGCTATTGGCAGCATGTTCAGAACCACTGTTTCTGAGGCTAATTCTTGAACCGTAAGTCATAGACGCTCGATCGTGGCGGCATTCGTCTCAGCGCCTGGCAATTAGTATAGAAGCACTGTCTTTGACTTCTCTGGATGTTTCCCAGGCGAGCTATTGACAAGTAAATCCTAGACGCTCGATCTTGTTTATTTTCGCTTTCGCGGCTGGCAGCAAAGTTCAGAACCATGTTTCTGTGAATAACTCTTGAACCGTAAGTCACAGACGCTCGCTCTTGGCTGCATTCGATTCAGCTCGTGGCAGCCAGTCTAAAAAACACTATCTTAGACTTCTCTGGATGCTTCCCAGGCGAGCTATTGGCAGCATGTTCAGAACCACTGTTTCTGAGGCTAATTCTTGAACCGTACGTCATAGACGCTCGATCTTGGCGGCATTCGTCTCAGCGCCTGGCAATTAGTATAGAAGCAATGTCTTTGACTTCTCTGGATGTTTCCCAGGCGAGCTATTGACAAGTAAATCCTAGACGCTCGATCTTGGTTATTTTCGCTTTCGCGGCTGGCAGCAAAGTTCAGAACCATGTTTCTGTGAATAACTCTTGAACCGTAAGTCACAGACGCTCGCTCTTGGCTGCATTCGTTTCAGCTCGTGACAGCCAGTCTAAAAAACACTATCTTAGACTTCTCTGGATGCTTCCCAGGCGAGCTATTGGCAGCATGTTCAGAACCACTGTTTCTGAGGCTAATTCTTGAACCGTAAGTCATAGACGCTCGATCTTGGCGGCATTCGTCTCAGCGCCTGGCAATTAGTATATAAGCACTGTCTTTGACTTCTCTGGATGTTTCCCAGGCGAGCTATTGACGAGTAAATCCTAGACGCTCGATCTTGGTTATTTTCGCTTTCGCGGCTGGCAGCAAAGTTCAGAACCATGTTTCTGTGAATAACTCTTGAACCGTAAGTCACAGACGCTCGCTCTTGGCTGCATTCGTTTCAGCTCGTGGCAGCCAGTCTAAAAAACTTTATCTTGGACTTCTCTGGATGCTTCCCAGGCGAGCTATTGGCAGCATGTTCAGAACCACTGTTTCTGAGGCTAATTATTGAACCGTAAGTCATAGACGCTCGATCTTGGCGGCATTCGTCTCAGCGCCTGGCAGTTAGTATACAAGCACTGTTTCCCACTGTTTCTGAGGCTAATTCTTGAACCGTAAGTCATAGACGCTAGATCTTGGTGGCATTCGTCTCAGCGCCTGGCAATTAGTATAGAAGCACTGTCTTTGACTTCTCTGGATGTTTCCCAGGCGAGCTATTGACAAGTAAATCCTAGACACTCGATCTTGGTTATTTTCGCTTTCGCGGCTGGCAGCAAAGTTCAGAACCATGTTTCTGTGAATAACTCTTGAACCGTAAGTCACAGACCCTCGCTCTTGGCTGCATTCGTTTCAGCTCGTGGCAGCCAGTCTAAAAAACACTATCTTGGACTTCTCTGTATGTTTCCCAGGCGAGCTATTGGCAGCTTGTTCAGAACCACTGTTTCTGAGGCTAATTCTTGAACCGTAAGTCATAGACGCTCGATCTTGGCGGCATTCGTCTCAGCGCCTGGCAGTTAGTATAGAAGCACTGTTTCCCACTGTTTCTGAGGCTAATTCTTGAACCGTAAGTCATAGACGCTAGATCTTGGCGGCATTCGTCTCAGCGCCTGGCAATTAGTATAGAAGCACTGTCTTTGACTTCTCTGGATGTTACCCAGGCGAGCTATTGACAAGTAAATCCTAGACGCTCGATCTTGGTTATTTTCGCTTTCGCGGCTGGCAGCAAAGTTCAGAACCATGTTTCTGTGAATAACTCTTGAACCGTAAGTCACAGACGCTCGCTCTTGGCTGCATTCGTTTCAGCTCGTGGCAGCCAGTCTAAAAAACAATATCTTAGACTTCTCTGGATGCTTCCCAGGCGAGCTATTGGCAGCATGTTCAGAACCACTGTTTCTGAGGCTAATTCTTGAACCGTAAGTCATAGACGCTCGATCTTGGCGGCATTCGTCTCAGCGCCTGGCAGTTAGTATAGAAGCACTGTTTCCCACTGTTTCTGAGGCTAATTCTTGAACCGTAAGTCATAGACGCTAGATCTTGGTGGCATTCGTCTCAGCGCCTGGCAATTAGTATAGAAGCACTGTCTTTGACTTCTCTGGATGTTTCCCAGGCGAGCTATTGACAAGTAAATCCTAGACACTCGTTCTTGGTTATTTTCGCTTTCGCGGCTGGCAGCAAAGTTCAGAACCTTGTTTCTGTGAATAACTCTTGAACCGTAAGTCACAGACGCTCGCTCTTGGCTGCATTCGTTTCAGCTCGTGGCAGCCAGTCTAAAAAACACTATCTTGGACTTCTCTGGATGTTTCCCAGGCGAGCTATTGGCAGCATGTTCAGAACCACTGTTTCTGAGGCTAATTCTTGAACCGTAAGTCATAGACGCTCGATCTTGACGGCATTCGTCTCAGCGCCTGGCAGATAGTATAGAAGCACTGTTTCCCACTGTTTCTGAGGCTAATTCTTGAACCGTAAGTCATAGACGCTCGATCTTGGCGGCATTCGTCTCAGCGCCTGGCAATTAGTATAGAAGCAATGTCTTTGACTTCTCTGGATGTTTCCCAGGCGAGCTATTGACAAGTAAATCCTAGACGCTCGATCTTGGTTATTTTCGCTTTCGCGGCTGGCAGCAAAGTTCAGAACCATGTTTCTGTGAATAACTCTTAAACCGTAAGTCACAGACCCTCGCTCTTGGCTGCATTCGTTTCAGCTCGTGGCAGCCAGTCTAAAAAACACTATCTTAGACTTCTCTGGATGCTTCCCAGGCGAGCTATTGGCAGCATGTTCAGAACCACTGTTTCTGAGGCTAATTCTTGAACCGTAAGTCATAGACGCTCGATCTTGGCGGCATTCGTCTCAGCGCCTGGCAATTAGTATAGAAGCAATGTCTTTGACTTCTCTGGAAGTTTCCCAGGCGAGCTATTGACAAGTAAATCCTAGACGCTCGATCTTGGTTATTTTCGCTTTCGCGGCTGGCAGCAAAGTTCAGAACCATGTTTCTGTGAATAACTCTTGAACCGTAAGTCACAGACGCTCGCTCTTGGCTGCATTCGTTTCAGCTCGTGGCAGCCAGTCTAAAAAACACTATTTTGGACTTCTCTGGATGTTTCCCAGGCGAGCTATTGGCAGCATGTTCAGAACCACTGTCTCTGAGGCTAATTCTTGAACCGTAAGTCATAGACGCTCGATCTTGGCGGCATTCGTCTCAGCGCCTGGCAGTTAGTATAGAAGCACTGTTTCCCACTGTTTCTGAGGCTAATTCTTGAACCGTAAGTCATAGACGCTCGATCTTGGCGGCATTCGTCTCAGCGCCTGGCAATTAGTATAAAAGCACTGTCTTTGACTTCTCTGGATGTTTCCCAGGCGAGCTATTGACAAGCAAATCCTAGACGCTCGATCTTGGTTATTTTCGCTTTCGCGGCTGGCAGCAAAGTTCAGAACCATGTTTCTGTGAATAACTCTTGAACGGTAAGTCACAGACGCTCGCTCTTGGCTGCATTCGTTTCAGCTCGTGGCAGCCAGTCTAAAAAACTTTATCTTGGACTTCTCTGGATGTTTCCCAGGCGAGCTATTGGCAGCATGTTCAGAACCACTGTTTCTGAGGCTAATTCTTGAACCGTAAGTCATAGACGCTCGATCTTGACGGCATTCGTCTCAGCGCCTGGCAGATAGTATAGAAGCACTGTTTCCCACTGTTTCTGAGGCTAATTCTTGAACCGTAAGTCATAGACGCTCGATCTTGGCGGCATTCGTCTCAGCGCCTGGCAATTAGTATTGAAGCACTGTCTTTGACTTCTCTGGATGTTTCCCAGGCGAGCTATTGACAAGTAAATCCTAGACGCTCGATCTTGGTTATTTTTGCTTTCGCGGCTGGCAGCAAAGTTCAGAACCATGTTTCTGTGAATAACTCTTAAACCGTAAGTCACAGACCCTCGCTCTTGGCTGCATTCGTTTCAGCTCGTGGCAGCCAGTCTAAAAAACACTATCTTGGACTTCTCTGGATGTTTCCCAGGCGAGCTATTGGCAGCTTGTTCAGAACCACTGTTTCTGAGGCTAATTCTTGAACCGTAAGTCATAGACGCTCGATCTTGGCGGCATTCGTCTCAGCGCCTGGCAGTTAGTATAGAAGCACTGTTTCCCACTGTTTCTGAGGCTAATTCTTGAACCGTAAGTCATAGACGCTAGATCTTGGCGGCATTCGTCTCAGCGCCTGGCAATTAGTATAGAAGCACTGTCTTTGACTTCTCTGGATGTTTCCCAGGCGAGCTATTGACAAGTAAATCCTAGACGCTCGATCTTGGTTATTTTCGCTTTCGCGGCTGGCAGCAAAGTTCAGAACCATGTTTCTGTGAATAACTCTTGAACCGTAAGTCACAGACGCTCGCTCTTGGCTGCATTCGTTTCAGCTCGTGGCAGCCAGTCTAAAAAACACTATCTTAGACTTCTCTGGATGCTTCCCAGGCGAGCTATTGGCAGCATGTTCAGAACCACTGTTTTTGAGGCTAATTCTTGAACCGTAAGTCATAGACGCTCGATCTTGGCGGCATTCGTCTCAGCGCCTGGCAATTAGTATAGAAGCAATGTCTTTGACTTCTCTGGAAGTTTCCCAGGCGAGCTATTGACAAGTAAATCCTAGACGCTCGATCTTGGTTATTTTCGCTTTCGCGGCTGGCAGCAAAGTTCAGAACCATGTTTCTGTGAATAACTCTTGAACCGTAAGTCACAGACGCTCGCTCTTGGCTGCATTCGTTTCAGCTCGTGGCAGCCAGTCTAAAAAACACTATTTTGGACTTCTCTGGATGTTTCCCAGGCGAGCTATTGGCAGCATGTTCAGAACCACTGTTTCTGAGGCTAATTCTTGAACCGTAAGTCATAGACGCTCGATCTTGGCGGCATTCGTCTCAGCGCCTGGCAGTTAGTATAGAAGCACTGTTTCCCACTGTTTCTGAGGCTAATTCTTGAACCGTAAGTCATAGACGCTAGATCTTGGTGGCATTCGTCTCAGCGCCTGGCAATTAGTATAGAAGCACTGTCTTTGACTTCTCTGGATGTTTCCCAGGCGAGCTATTGACAAGTAAATCCTAGACACTCGATCTTGGTTATTTTCGCTTTCGCGGCTGGCAGCAAAGTTCAGAACCATGTTTCTGTGAATAACTCTTGAACCGTAAGTCACAGACGCTCGCTCTTGGCTGCATTCGTTTCAGCTCGTGGCAGCCAGTCTAAAAAACACTATCTTGGACTTCTCTGGATGTTTCCCAGGCGAGCTATTGGCAGCATGTTCAGAACCACTGTTTCTGAGGCTAATTCTTGAACCGTAAGTCATAGACGCTCGATCTTGACGGCATTCGTCTCAGCGCCTGGCAGATAGTATAGAAGCACTGTTTCCCACTGTTTCTGAGGCTAATTCTTGAACCGTAAGTCATAGACGCTCGATCTTGGCGGCATTCGTCTCAGCGCCTGGCAATTAGTATAGAAGCACTGTCTTTGACTTCTCTGGATGTTTCCCAGGCGAGCTATTGACAAGTAAATCCTAGACGCTCGATCTTGGTTATTTTCGCTTTCGCGGCTGGCAGCAAAGTTCAGAACCATGTTTCTGTGAATAACTCTTGAACCGTAAGTCACAGACGCTCGCTCTTGGCTGCATTCGTTTCAGCTCGTGGCAGCCAGTCTAAAAAACACTATCTTGGACTTCTCTGGATGTTTCCCAGGCGAGCTATTGGCAGCTTGTTCAGAACCACTGTTTCTGAGGCTAATTCTTGAACCGTAAGTCATAGACGCTCGATCTTGGCGGCATTCGTCCCAGCGCCTGGCAGTTAGTATAGAAGCACTGTTTCCCACTGTTTCTGAGGCTAATTCTTGAACCGTAAGTCATAGACGCTAGATCTTGGCGGCATTCGTCTCAGCGCCTGGCAATTAGTATAGAAGCACTGTCTTTGACTTCTCTGGATGTTTCCCAGGCGAGCTATTGACAAGTAAATCCTAGACGCTCGATCTTGGTTATTTTCGCTTTCGCGGCTGGCAGCAAAGTTCAGAACCATGTTTCTGTGAATAACTCTTGAACCGTAAGTCACAGACGCTCGCTCTTGGCTGCATTCGTTTCAGCTCGTGGCAGCCAGTCTAAAAAACTTTATCTTGGACTTCTCTGGATGCTTCCCAGGCGGGCTATTGGCAGCATGTTCAGAACCACTGTTTCTGAGGCTAATTCTTGAACCGTAAGTCATAGACGCTCGATCTTGGCGGCATTCGTCTCAGCGCCTGGCAGTTAGTATAGAAGCACTGTTTCCCACTGTTTCTGAGGCTAATTCTTGAACCGTAAGTCATAGACGCTCGATCTTGGCGGCCTTCGTCTCAGCGCCTGGCAATTAGTATATAAGCACTGTCTTTGACTTCTCTGGATGTTTCCCAGGCGAGCTATTGACAAGTAAATCCTAGACGCTCGATCTTGGTTATTTTCGCTTTCGCGGCTGGCAGCAAAGTTCAGAACCATGTTTCTGTGAATAACTCTTGAACCGTAAGTCACAGACGCTCGCTCTTGGCTGCATTCGTTTCAGCTCGTGGCAGCCAGTCCAAAAAACTTTATCTTGGACTTCTCTGGATGCTTCCTAGGCGAGCTATTGGCAGCATGTTCAGAACCACTTTTTCTGAGGCTAATTCTTGAACCGTAAGTCATAGACGCTCGATCTTGGCGGCATTCGTCTCAGCGCCTGGCAGTTAGTATAGAAGCACTGTTTCCCACTGTTTCTGAGGCTAATTCTTGAACCGTAAGTCATAGACGCTCGATCTTGGCGGCATTCGTCTCAGCGCCTGGCAATTAGTATAGAAGCACTGTCTTTGACTTCTCTGGATGTTTCCCAGGCGAGCTATTGACAAGTAAATCCTAGACGCTCGATCTTGGTTATTTTCGCTTTCGCGGCTGGCAGCAAAGTTAAGAACCATGTTTCTGTGAATAACTCTTGAACCGTAAGTCACAGACGCTCGCTCTTGGCTGCATTCGTTTCAGATCGTGGCAGCCAGTCTAAAAAACACTATCTTGGACTTCTCTGGATGCTTCCCAGGCGAGCTATTGGCAGCATGTTCAGAACCACTGTTTCTGAGGCTAATTCTTGAACCGTAAGTCATAGACGCTCGATCTTGGCGGCATTCGTCTCAGCGCCTGGCAGTTAGTACAGAAGCACTGTTTCCCACTGTTTCTGAGGCTAATTCTTGAACCGTAAGTCAAAGACGCTAGATCTTGGCGGCATTCGTCTCAGCGCCTGGCAATTAGTATAGAAGCACTGTCTTTGACTTCTCTGGATGTTTCCCAGGCGAGCTATTGACAAGTAAATCCTAGACGCTCGATCTTGGTTATTTTCGCTTTCGCGGCTGGCAGCAAAGTTAAGAACCATGTTTCTGTGAATAACTCTTGAACCGTAAGTCACAGACGCTCGCTCTTGGCTGCATTCGTTTCAGCTCGTGGCAGCCAGTCTAAAAAACACTATCTTGGACTTCTCTGGATGCTTCCCAGGCGAGCTATTGGCAGCATGTTCAGAACCACTGTTTCTGAGGCTAATTCTTGAACCGTAAGTCATAGACGCTCGATCTTGGCGGCATTCGTCTCAGCGCCTGGCAGATAGTATAGAAGCACTGTTTCCCACTGTTTCTGAGGCTAATTCTTGAACCGTAAGTCATAGACGCTCGATCGTGGCGGCATTCGTCTCAGCGCCTGACAATTAGTATAGAAGCACTGTCTTTGACTTCTCTGGATGTTTCCCAGGCGAGCTATTGACAAGTAAATCCTAGACGCTCGATCTTGGTTATTTTCGCTTTCGCGGCTGGCAGCAAAGTTCAGAACCATGTTTCTGTGAATAACTCTTGAACCGTAAGTCACAGACGCTCGCTCTTGGCTGCATTCGTTTCAGCTCGTGGCAGCCAGTCTAAAAAACACTATCTTGGACTTCTCTGGATGTTTCCCAGGCGAGCTATTGGCAGCATGTTCAGAACCACTGTTTCTGAGGCTAATTCTTGAACCGTAAGTCATAGACGCTCGATCTTGGCGGCATTCGTCTCAGCGCCTGGCAGTTAGTATAGAAGCACTGTTTCCCACTGTTTCTGAGGCTAATTCTTGAACCGTAAGTCATAGACGCTAGATCTTGGCGGCATTCGTCTCAGCGCCTGGCAATTAGTATATAAGCACTGTCTTCGACTTCCCTGGATGTTTCCCAGGCGAGCTATTGACAAGTAAATCCTAGACGCTCGATCTTGGTTATTTTCGCTTTCGCGGCTGGCAGCAAAGTTCAGAACCATGTTTCTGTGAATAACTCTTGAACCGTAAGTCACAGACGCTCGCTCTTGGCTGCATTCGTTTCAGCTCGTGGCAGCCAGTCTAAAAAACTTTATCTTGGACTTCTCTGGATGCTTCCCAGGCGAGCTATTGGCAGCATGTTCAGAACCACTGTTTCTGAGGCTAATTCTTGAACCGTAAGTCATAGACGCTCGATCTTGGCGGCATTCGTCTCAGCGCCTGGCAGTTAGTATAGAAGCACTGTTTCCCACTGTTTCTGAGGCTAATTCTTGAACCGTAAGTCATAGACGCTAGATCTTGGCGGCATTCGTCTCAGCGCCTGGCAATTAGTATATAAGCACTGTCTTCGACTTCCCTGGATGTTTCCCAGGCGAGCTATTGACAAGTAAATCCTAGACGCTCGATCTTGGTTATTTTCGCTTTCGCGGCTGGCAGCAAAGTTCAGAACCATGTTTCTGTGAATAACTCTTGAACCGTAAGTCACAGACGCTCGCTCTTGGCTGCATTCGTTTCAGCTCGTGGCAGCCAGTCTAAAAAACACTATCTTGGACTTCTCTGGATGTTTCCCAGGCGAGCTATTGGCAGCATGTTCAGAACCACTGTTTCTGAGGCTAATTCTTGAACCGTAAGTCATAGACGCTCGATCTTGGCGGCATTCGTCTCAGCGCCTGGCAGATAGTATAGAAGCACTGTTTCCCACTGTTTCTGAGGCTAATTCTTGAACCGTAAGTCATAGACGCTCGATCGTGGCGGCATTCGTCTCAGCGCCTGACAATTAGTATAGAAGCACTGTCTTTGACTTCTCTGGATGTTTCCCAGGCGAGCTATTGACAAGTAAATCCTAGACGCTCGATCTTGGTTATTTTCGCTTTCGCGGCTGGCAGCAAAGTTCAGAACCATGTTTCTGTGAATAACTCTTGAACCGTAAGTCACAGACGCTCGCTCTTGGCTGCATTCGTTTCAGCTCGTGGCAGCCAGTCTAAAAAACACTATCTTGGACTTCTCTGGATGTTTCCCAGGCGAGCTATTGGCAGCATGTTCAGAACCACTGTTTCTGAGGCTAATTCTTGAACCGTAAGTCATAGACGCTCGATCTTGGCGGCATTCGTCTCAGCGCCTGGCAGTTAGTATAGAAGCACTGTTTCCCACTGTTTCTGAGGCTAATTCTTGAACCGTAAGTCATAGACGCTAGATCTTGGCGGCATTCGTCTCAGCGCCTGGCAATTAGTATATAAGCACTGTCTTCGACTTCCCTGGATGTTTCCCAGGCGAGCTATTGACAAGTAAATCCTAGACGCTCGATCTTGGTTATTTTCGCTTTCGCGGCTGGCAGCAAAGTTCAGAACCATGTTTCTGTGAATAACTCTTGAACCGTAAGTCACAGACGCTCGCTCTTGGCTGCATTCGTTTCAGCTCGTGGCAGCCAGTCTAAAAAACACTATCTTGGACTTCTCTGGATGCTTCCCAGGCGAGCTATTGGCAGCATGTTCAGAACCACTGTTTCTGAGGCTAATTCTTGAACCGTAAGTCATAGACGCTCGATCTTGGCGGCATTCGTCTCAGCGCCTGGCAGTTAGTATAGAAGCACTGTTTCCCACTGTTTCTGAGGCTAATTCTTGAACCGTAAGTCATAGACGCTAGATCTTGGTGGCATTCGTCTCAGCGCCTGGCAATTAGTATAGAAGCACTGTCTTTGACTTCTCTGGATGTTTCCCAGGCGAGCTATTGACAAGTAAATCCTAGACACTCGATCTTGGTTATTTTCGCTTTCGCGGCTGGCAGCAAAGTTCAGAACCATGTTTCTGTGAATAACTCTTGAACCGTAAGTCACAGACGCTCGCTCTTGGCTGCATTCGTTTCAGCTCGTGGCAGCCAGTCTAAAAAACACTATCTTGGACTTCTCTGGATGTTTCCCAGGCGAGCTATTGGCAGCATGTTCAGAACCACTGTTTCTGAGGCTAATTCTTGAACCGTAAGTCATAGACGCTCGATCTTGACGGCATTCGTCTCAGCGCCTGGCAGATAGTATAGAAGCACTGTTTCCCACTGTTTCTGAGGCTAATTCTTGAACCGTAAGTCATAGACGCTCGATCTTGGCGGCATTCGTCTCAGCGCCTGGCAATTAGTATAGAAGCACTGTCTTTGACTTCTCTGGATGTTTCCCAGGCGAGCTATTGACAAGTAAATCCTAGACGCTCGATCTTGGTTATTTTCGCTTTCGCGGCTGGCAGCAAAGTTCAGAACCATGCTTCTGTGAATAACTCTTGAACCGTAAGTCACAGACCCTCGCTCTTGGCTGCATTCGTTTCAGCTCGTGGCAGCCAGTCTAAAAAACACTATCTTGGACTTCTCTGGATGTTTCCCAGGCGAGCTATTGGCAGCTTGTTCAGAACCACTGTTTCTGAGGCTAATTCTTGAACCGTAAGCCATAGACGCTCGATCTTGGCGGCATTCGTCTCAGCGCCTGGCAGTTAGTATAGAAGCACTGTTTCCCACTGTTTCTGAGGCTAATTCTTGAACCGTAAGTCATAGACGCTAGATCATGGCGGCATTCGTCTCAGCGCCTGGCAATTAGTATAGAAGCACTGTCTTTGACTTCTCTGGATGTTTCCCAGGCGAGCTATTGACAAGTAAATCCTAGACGCTCGATCTTGGTTATTTTCGCTTTCGCGGCTGGCAGCAAAGTTCAGAACCATGTTTCTGTGAATAACTCTTGAACCGTAAGTCACAGACGCTCGCTCTTGGCTGCATTCGTTTCAGCTCGTGGCAGCCAGTCTAAAAAACACTATCTTGGACTTCTCTGGATGTTTCCCAGGCGAGCTATTGGCAGCATGTTCAGAACCACTGTTTCTGAGGCTAATTCTTGAACCGTAAGTCATAGACGCTCGATCTTGGCGGCATTCGTCTCAGCGCCTGGCAGTTAGTATAGAAGCACTGTTTCCCACTGTTTCTGAGGCTAATTCTTGAACCGTAAGTCATAGACGCTAGATCTTGGCGGCATTCGTCTCAGCGCCTGGCAATTAGTATATAAGCACTGTCTTTGACTTCCCTGGATGTTTCCCAGGCGAGCTATTGACAAGTAAATCCTAGACGCTCGATCTTGGTTATTTTCGCTTTCGCGGCTGGCAGCAAAGTTCAGAACCATGTTTCTGTGAATAACTCTTGAACCGTAAGTCACAGACGCTCGCTCTTGGCTGCATTCGTTTCAGCTCGTGGCAGCCAGTCTAAAAAACTTTATCTTGGACTTCTCTGGATGCTTCCCAGGCGGGCTATTGGCAGCATGTTCAGAACCACTGTTTCTTAGGCTAATTCTTGAACCGTAAGTCATAGACGCTCGATCTTGGCGGCATTCGTCTCAGCGCCTGGCAGTTAGTATAGAAGCACTGTTTCCCACTGTTTCTGAGGCTAATTCTTGAACCATAAGTCATAGACGCTCGATCTTGGCGGCCTTCGTCTCAGCGCCTGGCAATTAGTATATAAGCACTGTCTTTGACTTCTCTGGATGTTT
This sequence comes from Rhinoderma darwinii, assembly GCF_050947455.1. NCBI lineage: Eukaryota > Metazoa > Chordata > Amphibia > Anura > Rhinodermatidae > Rhinoderma > Rhinoderma darwinii. The sequence continues at coordinate 61,015 of NW_027464318.1, read as the reverse complement.
CCCAGGCGAGCTATTGACAAGTAAATCCTAGACGCTCGATCTTGGTTATTTTCGCTTTCGCGGCTGGCAGCAAAGTTCAGAACCATGTTTCTGTGAATAACTCTTGAACCGTAAGTCACAGACGCTCGCTCTTGGCTGCATTCGTTTCAGCTCGTGGCAGCCAGTCTAAAAAACACTATCTTGGACTTCTCTGGATGTTTCCCAGGCGAGCTATTGGCAGCTTGTTCAGAACCACTGTTTCTGAGGCTAATTCTTGAACCGTAAGCCATAGACGCTCGATCTTGGCGGCATTCGTCTCAGCGCCTGGCAGTTAGTATAGAAGCACTGTTTCCCACTGTTTCTGAGGCTAATTCTTGAACCGTAAGTCATAGACGCTAGATCATGGCGGCATTCGTCTCAGCGCCTGGCAATTAGTATAGAAGCACTGTCTTTGACTTCTCTGGATGTTTCCCAGGCGAGCTATTGACAAGTAAATCCTAGACGCTCGATCTTGGTTATTTTCGCTTTCGCGGCTGGCAGCAAAGTTCAGAACCATGTTTCTGTGAATAACTCTTGAACCGTAAGTCACAGACGCTCGCTCTTGGCTGCATTCGTTTCAGCTCGTGGCAGCCAGTCTAAAAAACACTATCTTGGACTTCTCTGGATGTTTCCCAGGCGAGCTATTGGCAGCATGTTCAGAACCACTGTTTCTGAGGCTAATTCTTGAACCGTAAGTCATAGACGCTCGATCTTGGCGGCATTCGTCTCAGCGCCTGGCAGTTAGTATAGAAGCACTGTTTCCCACTGTTTCTGAGGCTAATTCTTGAACCGTAAGTCATAGACGCTAGATCTTGGCGGCATTCGTCTCAGCGCCTGGCAATTAGTATATAAGCACTGTCTTTGACTTCCCTGGATGTTTCCCAGGCGAGCTATTGACAAGTAAATCCTAGACGCTCGATCTTGGTTATTTTCGCTTTCGCGGCTGGCAGCAAAGTTCAGAACCATGTTTCTGTGAATAACTCTTGAACCGTAAGTCACAGACGCTCGCTCTTGGCTGCATTCGTTTCAGCTCGTGGCAGCCAGTCTAAAAAACTTTATCTTGGACTTCTCTGGATGCTTCCCAGGCGGGCTATTGGCAGCATGTTCAGAACCACTGTTTCTGAGGCTAATTCTTGAACCGTAAGTCATAGACGCTCGATCTTGGCGGCATTCGTCTCAGCGCCTGGCAGTTAGTATAGAAGCACTGTTTCCCACTGTTTCTGAGGCTAATTCTTGAACCGTAAGTCATAGACGCTCGATCTTGGCGGCCTTCGTCTCAGCGCCTGGCAATTAGTATATAAGCACTGTCTTTGACTTCTCTGGATGTTTCCCAGGCGAGCTATTGACAAGTAAATCCTAGACGCTCGATCTTGGTTATTTTCGCTTTCGCGGCTGGCAGCAAAGTTCAGAACCATGTTTCTGTGAATAACTCTTGAACCGTAAGTCACAGACGCTCGCTCTTGGCTGCATTCGTTTCAGCTCGTGGCAGCCAGTCCAAAAAACTTTATCTTGGACTTCTCTGGATGCTTCCTAGGCGAGCTATTGGCAGCATGTTCAGAACCACTGTTTCTGAGGCTAATTCTTGAACCGTAAGTCATAGACGCTCGATCTTGGCGGCATTCGTCTCAGCGCCTGGCAGTTAGTATAGAAGCACTGTTTCCCACTGTTTCTGAGGCTAATTCTTGAACCGTAAGTCATAGACGCTAGATCTTGGTGGCATTCGTCTCAGCGCCTGGCAATTAGTATAGAAGCACTGTCTTTGACTTCTCTGGATGTTTCCCAGGCGAGCTATTGACAAGTAAATCCTAGACACTCGATCTTGGTTATTTTCGCTTTCGCGGCTGGCAGCAAAGTTCAGAACCATGTTTCTGTGAATAACTCTTGAACCGTAAGTCACAGACGCTCGCTCTTGGCTGCATTCGTTTCAGCTCGTGGCAGCCAGTCTAAAAAACACTATCTTGGACTTCTCTGGATGCTTCCCAGGCGAGCTATTGGCAGCATGTTCAGAACCACTGTTTCTGAGGCTAATTCTTGAACCGTAAGTCATAGACGCTCGATCTTGGCGGCATTCGTCTCAGCGCCTGGCAGTTAGTATAGAAGCACTGTTTCCCACTGTTTCTGAGGCTAATTCTGGAACCGTAAGTCATAGACGCTAGATCTTGGCGGCATTCGTCTCAGCGCCTGGCAATTAGTATATAAGCACTGTCTTTGACTTCCCTGGATGTTTCCCAGGCGAGCTATTGACAAGTAAATCCTAGACGCTCGATCTTGGTTATTTTCGCTTTCGCGGCTGGCAGCAAAGTTCAGAACCATGTTTCTGTGAATAACTCTTGAACCGTAAGTCACAGACGCTCGCTCTTGGCTGCATTCGTTTCAGCTCGTGGCAGCCAGTCTAAAAAACTTTATCTTGGACTTCTCTGGATGCTTCCCAGGCGAGCTATTGGCAGCATGTTCAGAACCACTGTTTCTGAGGCTAATTCTTGAACCGTAAGTCATAGACGCTCGATCTTGGCGGCATTCTTCTCAGCGCCTGGCAGTTAGTATAGAAGCACTGTTTCCCACTGTTTCTGAGGCTAATTCTTGAACCGTAAGTCATAGACGCTCGATCTTGGCGGCCTTCGTCTCAGCGCCTGGCAATTAGTATATAAGCACTGTCTTTGACTTCTCTGGATGTTTCCCAGGCGAGCTATTGACAAGTAAATCCTAGACGCTCGATCTTGGTTATTTTCGCTTTCGCGGCTGGCAGCAAAGTTCAGAACCATGTTTCTGTGAATAACTCTTGAACCGTAAGTCACAGACGCTCGCTCTTGGCTGCATTCGTTTCAGCTCGTGGCAGCAAGTCTAAAAAACACTATCTTGGACTTCTCTGGATGTTTCCCAGGCGAGCTATTGGCAGCATGTTCAGAACCACTGTTTCTGAGGCTAATTCTTGAACCGTAAGTCATAGACGCTCGATCTTGGCGGCATTCGTCTCAGCGCCTGGCAGTTAGTATAGAAGCACTGTTTCCCACTGTTTCTGAGGCTAATTATTGAACCGTTAGTCATAGACGCTAGATCTTGGCGGCATTCGTCTCAGCGCCTGGCAATTAGTATATAAGCACTGTCTTTGACTTCCCTGGATGTTTCCCAGGCGAGCTATTGACAAGTAAATCCTAGACGCTCGATCTTGGTTATTTTCGCTTTCGCGGCTGGCAGCAAAGTTCAGAACCATGTTTCTGTGAATAACTCTTGAACCGTAAGTCACAGACGCTCGCTCTTGGCTGCATTCGTTTCAGCTCGTGGCAGCCAGTCCAAAAAACTTTATCTTGGACTTCTCTGGATGCTTCCTAGGCGAGCTATTGGCAGCATGTTCAGAACCACTGTTTCTGAGGCTAATTCTTGAACCGTAAGTCATAGACGCTCGATCTTGGCGGCATTCGTCTCAGCGCCTGGCAGTTAGTATAGAAGCACTGTTTCCCACTGTTTCTGAGGCTAATTCTTGAACCGTAAGTTATAGACGCTAGATCTTGGTGGCATTCGTCTCAGCGCCTGGCAATTAGTATAGAAGCACTGTCTTTGACTTCTCTGGATGTTTCCTAGGCGAGCTATTGACAAGTAAATCCTAGACACTCGATCTTGGTTATTTTCGCTTTCGCGGCTGGCAGCAAAGTTCAGAACCATGTTTCTGTGAATAACTCTTGAACCGTAAGTCACAGACGCTCGCTCTTGGCTGCATTCGTTTCAGCTCGTGGCAGCCAGTCTAAAAAACACTATCTTGGACTTCTCTGGATGCTTCCCAGGCGAGCTATTGGCAGCATGTTCAGAACCACTGTTTCTGAGGCTAATTCTTGAACCGTAAGTCATAGACGCTCGATCTTGGCGGCATTCGTCTCAGCGCCTGGCAGTTAGTATAGAAGCACTGTTTCCCACTGTTTCTGAGGCTAATTCTTGAACCGTAAGTCATAGACGCTCGATCTTGGCGGCATTCGTCTCGGCGCCTGGCAATTAGTATGGAAGCACTGTCTTTGACTTCTCTGGATGTTTCCCAGGCGAGCTATTGACAAGTAAATCCTAGACGCTCGATCTTGGTTATTTTCACTTTCGCGGCTGGCAGCAAAGTTAAGAACCATGTTTCTGTGAATAACTCTTGAACCGTAAGTCACAGACGCTCGCTCTTGGCTGCATTCGTTTCAGCTCGTGGCAGCCAGTCTAAAAAACACTATCTTGGACTTCTCTGGATGTTTCCCAGGCGAGCTATTGGCAGCATGTTCAGAACCACTGTTTCTGAGGCTAATTCTTGAACCGTAAGTCATAGACGCTCGATCTTGGCGGCATTCGTCTCAGAGCCTGGCAGTTAGTATAGAAGCACTGTTTCCCACTGTTTCTGAGGCTAATTCTTGAACCGTAAGTCATAGACGCTAGATCTTGGCGGCATTCGTCTCAGCGCCTGGCAATTAGTATATAAGCACTGTCTTTGACTTCCCTGGATGTTTCCCAGGCGAGCTATTGACAAGTAAATCCTAGACGCTCGATCTTGGTTATTTTCGCTTTCGCGGCTGGCAGCAAAGTTCAGAACCATGTTTCTGTGAATAACTCTTGAACCGTAAGTCACAGACGCTCGCTCTTGGCTGCATTCGTTTCAGCTCGTGGCAGCCAGTCTAAAAAACTTTATCTTGGACTTCTCTGGATGCTTCCCAGGCGAGCTATTGGCAGCATGTTCAGAACCACTGTTTCTGAGGCTAATTCTTGAACCGTAAGTCATAAACGCTCGATCTTGGCGGCATTCGTCTCAGCGCCTGGCAATTAGTATATAAGCACTGTCTTTGACTTCTCTGGATGTTTCCCAGGCGAGCTATTGACAAGTAAATCCTAGACGCTCGATCTTGGTTATTTTCGCTTTCGCGGCTGGCAGCAAAGTTCAGAACCATGTTTCTGTGAATAACTCTTGAACCGTAAGTCACAGACGCTCGCTCTTGGCTGCATTAGTTTCAGCTCGTGGCAGCCAGTCCAAAAAACGTTATCTTGGACTTCTCTGGATGCTTCCTAGGCGAGCTATTGGCAGCATGTTCAGAACCACTGTTTCTGAGGCTAATTCTTGAACCGTAAGTCATAGACGCTCGATCTTGGCGGCATTCGTCTCAGCGCCTGGCAGTTAGTATAGAAGCACTGTTTCCCACTGTTTCTGAGGCTAATTCTTGAACCGTAAGTCATAGACGCTAGATCTTGGTGGCATTCGTCTCAGCGCCTGGCAATTAGTATAGAAGCACTGTCTTTGACTTCTCTGGATGTTTCCCAGGCGAGCTATTGACAAGTAAATCCTAGACACTCGTTCTTGGTTATTTTCGCTTTCGCGGCTGGCAGCAAAGTTCAGAACCATGTTTCTGTGAATAACTCTTGAACCGTAAGTCACAGACGCTCGCTCTTGGCTGCATTCGTTTCAGCTCGTGGCAGCCAGTCTAAAAAACACTATCTTGGACTTCTCTGGATGCTTCCCAGGCGAGCTATTGGCAGCATGTTCAGAACCACTGTTTCTGAGGCTAATTCTTGAACCGTAAGTCATAGACGCTCGATCTTGGCGGCATTCGTCTCAGCGCCTGGCAGTTAGTATAGAAGCACTGTTTCCCACTGTTTCTGAGGCTAATTCTTGAACCGTAAGTCATAGACGCTAGATCTTGGCGGCATTCGTATCAGCGCCTGGCAATTAGTATATAAGCACTGTCTTTGACTTCCCTGGATGTTTCCCAGGCGAGCTATTGACAAGTAAATCCTAGACGCTCGATCTTGGTTATTTTCGCTTTCGCGGCTGGCAGCAAAGTTCAGAACCATGTTTCTGTGAATAACTCTTGAACCGTAAGTCACAGACGCTCGCTCTTGGCTGCATTCGTTTCAGCTCGTGGCAGCCAGTCTAAAAAACTTTATCTTGGACTTCTCTGGATGCTTCCCAGGCGAGCTATTGGCAGCATGTTCAGAACCACTGTTTCTGAGGCTAATTCTTGAACCGTAAGTCATAGACGCTCGATCTTGGCGGCATTCGTCTCAGCGCCTGGCAGTTAGTATAGAAGCACTGTTTCCCACTGTTTCTGAGGCTAATTCTTGAACCGTAAGTCATAGACGCTCGATCTTGGCGGCCTTCGTCTCAGCGCCTGGCAATTAGTATATAAGCACTGTCTTTGACTTCTCTGGATGTTTCCCAGGCGAGCTATTGACAAGTAAATCCTAGACGCTCGATCTTGGTTATTTTCGCTTTCGCGGCTGGCAGCAAAGTTCAGAACCATGTTTCTGTGAATAACTCTTGAACCGTAAGTCACAGACGCTCGCTCTTGGCTGCATTCGTTTCAGCTCGTGGCAGCCAGTCCAAAAAACTTTATCTTGGACTTCTCTGGATGCTTCCTAGGCGAGCTATTGGCAGCATGTTCAGAACCACTGTTTCTGAGGCTAATTCTTGAACCGTAAGTCATAGACGCTCGATCTTGGCGGCATTCGTCTCAGCGCCTGGCAGTTAGTATAGAAGCACTGTTTCCCACTGTTTCTGAGGCTAATTCTTGAACCGTAAGTCATAGACGCTAGATCTTGGTGGCATTCGTCTCAGCGCCTGGCAATTAGTATAGAAGCACTGTCTTTGACTTCTCTGGATGTTTCCCAGGCGAGCTATTGACAAGTAAATCCTAGACACTCGATCTTGGTTATTTTCGCTTTCGCGGCTGGCAGCAAAGTTCAGAACCATGTTTCTGTGAATAACTCTTGAACCGTAAGTCACAGACGCTCGCTCTTGGCTGCATTCGTTTCAGCTCGTGGCAGCCAGTCTAAAAAACACTATCTTGGACTTCTCTGGATGTTTCCCAGGCGAGCTATTGGCAGCATGTTCAGAACCACTGTTTCTGAGGCTAATTCTTGAACCGTAAGTCATAGACGCTCGATCTTGGCGGCATTCGTCTCAGCGCCTGGCAGTTAGTATAGAAGCACTGTTTCCCACTGTTTTTGAGGCTAATTATTGAACCGTTAGTCATAGACGCTAGATCTTGGCGGCATTCGTCTCAGCGCCTGGCAATTAGTATATAAGCACTGTCTTTGACTTCCCTGGATGTTTCCCAGGCGAGCTATTGACAAGTAAATCCTAGACGCTCGATCTTGGTTATTTTAGCTTTCGCGGCTGGCAGCAAAGTTTAGAACCATGTTTCTGTGAATAACTCTTGAACCGTAAGTCACAGACGCTCGCTCTTGGCTGCATTCGTTTCAGCTCGTGGCAGCCAGTCTAAAAAACTTTATCTTGGACTTCTCTGGATGCTTCCCAGGCGAGCTATTAGCAGCATGTTCAGAACCACTGTTTCTGAGGCTAATTCTTGAACCGTAAGTCATAGACGCTCGATCTTGGCGGCATTCGTCTCAGCGCCTGGCAGTTAGTATAGAAGCACTGTTTCCCACTGTTTCTGAGGCTAATTCTTGAACCGTAAGTCATAGACGCTCGATCTTGTCGGCATTCGTCTCAGCGCCTGGCAATTAGTATATAAGCACTGTCTTTGACTTCTCTGGATGTTTCCCAGGCGAGCTATTGACAAGTAAATCCTAGACGCTCGATCTTGGTTATTTTCGCTTTCGCGGCTGGCAGCAAAGTTCAGAACCATGTTTCTGTGAATAACTCTTGAACCGTAAGTCACAGACGCTCGCTCTTGGCTGCATTCGTTTCAGCTCGTGGCAGCCAGTCTAAAAAACTTTATCTTGGACTTCTCTGGATGCTTCCCAGGCGAGCTATTGGCAGCATGTTCAGAACCACTGTTTCTGAGGCTAATTCTTGAACCGTAAGTCATAGACGCTCGATCTTGGCGGCATTCGTCTCAGCGCCTGGCAGTTAGTATAGAAGCACTGTTTCCCACTGTTTCTGAGGCTAATTCTTGAACCGTAAGTCATAGACGCTAGATCTTGGTGGCATTCGTCTCAGCGCCTGGCAATTAGTATAGAAGCACTGTCTTTGACTTCTTTGGATGTTTCCCAGGCGACCTATTGACAAGTAAATCCTAGACACTCGATCTTGGTTATTTTCGCTTTCGCGGCTGGCAGCAAAGTTCAGAACCATGTTTCTGTGAATAACTCTTGAACTGTAAGTCACAGACGCTCGCTCTTGGCTGCATTCGTTTCAGCTCGTGGCAGCCAGTCTAAAAAACACTATCTTGGACTTCTCTGGATGTTTCCAAGGCGAGCTATTGGCAGCATGTTCAGAACCACTGTTTCTGAGGCTAATTCTTGAACCGTAAGTCATAGACGCTCGATCTTGACGGCATTCGTCTCAGCGCCTGGCAGATAGTATAGAAGCACTGTTTCCCACTGTTTCTGAGGCTAATTCTTGAACCGTAAGTCATAGACGCTCGATCTTGGCGGCATTCGTCTCAGCGCCTGGCAATTAGTATAGAAGCACTGTCTTTGACTTCTCTGGATGTTTCCCAGGCGAGCTATTGACAAGTAAATCCTAGACGCTCGATCTTGGTTATTTTCGCTTTCGCGGCTGGCAGCAAAGTTCAGAACCATGTTTCTGTGAATAACTCTTGAACCGTAAGTCACAGACCCTCGCTCTTGGCTGCATTCGTTTCAGCTCGTGGCAGCCAGTCTAAAAAACACTATCTTGGACTTCTCTGGATGTTTCCCAGGCGAGCTATTGGCAGCTTGTTCAGAACCACTGTTTCTGAGGCTAATTCTTGAACCGTAAGTCATAGACGCTCGATCTTGGCGGCATTCGTCTCAGCGCCTGGCAGTTAGTATAGAAGCACTGTTTCCCACTGTTTCTGAGGCTAATTCTTGAACCGTAAGTCATAGACGCTAGATCTTGGCGGCATTCGTCTCAGCGCCTGGCAAGTAGTATATAAGCACTGTCTTTGACTTCCCTGGATGTTTCCCAGGCGAGCTATTGACAAGTAAATCCTAGACGCTCGATCTTGGTTATTTTCGCTTTCGCGGCTGGCAGCAAAGTTCAGAACCATGTTTCTGTGAATAACTCTTGAACCGTAAGTCACAGACGCTCGCTCTTGGCTGCATTCGTTTCAGCTCGTGGCAGCCAGTCTAAAAAACTTTATCTTGGACTTCTCTGGATGCTTCCCAGGCGAGCTATTGGCAGCATGTTCAGAACCACTGTTTCTGAGGCTAATTCTTGAACCGTAAGTCATAGACGCTCGATCTTGACGGCATTCGTCTCAGCGCCTGGCAGATAGTATAGAAGCACTGTTTCCCACTGTTTCTGAGGCTAATTCTTGAACCGTAAGTCATAGACGCTCGATCTTGGCGGCATTCGTCTCAGCGCCTGGCAATTAGTATAGAAGCACTGTCTTTGACTTCTCTGGATGTTTCCCAGGCGAGCTATTGACAAGTAAATCCTAGACGCTCGATCTTGGTTATTTTCGCTTTCGCGGCTGGCAGCAAAGTTCAGAACCATGTTTCTGTGAATAACTCTTGAACCGTAAGTCACAGACCCTCGCTCTTGGCTGCATTCGTTTCAGCTCGTGGCAGCCAGTCTAAAAAACACTATCTTGGACTTCTCTGGATGTTTCCCAGGCGAGCTATTGGCAGCTTGTTCAGAACCACTGTTTCTGAGGCTAATTCTTGAACCGTAAGTCATAGACGCTCGATCTTGGCGGCATTCGTCTCAGCGCCTGGCAGTTAGTATAGAAGCACTGTTTCCCACTGTTTCTGAGGCTAATTCTTGAACCGTAAGTCATAGACGCTAGATCTTGGCGGCATTCGTCTCAGCGCCTGGCAATTAGTATATAAGCACTGTCTTTGACTTCCCTGGATGTTTCCCAGGCGAGCTATTGACAAGTAAATCCTAGACGCTCGATCTTGGTTATTTTCGCTTTCGCGGCTGGCAGCAAAGTTCAGAACCATGTTTCTGTGAATAACTCTTGAACCGTAAGTCACAGACGCTCGCTCTTGGCTGCATTCGTTTCAGCTCGTGGCAGCCAGTCTAAAAAACTTTATCTTGGACTTCTCTGGATGCTTCCCAGGCGAGCTATTGGCAGCATGTTCAGAACCACTGTTTCTGAGGCTAATTCTTGAACCGTAAGTCATAGACGCTCGATCTTGGCGGCATTCGTCTCAGCGCCTGGCAGTTAGTATAGAAGCACTGTTTCCCACTGTTTCTGAGGCTAATTCTTGAACCGTTAGTCATAGACGCTCGATCTTGGCGGCCTTCGTCTCAGCGCCTGGCAATTAGTATATAAGCACTGTCTTTGACTTCTCTGGATGTTTCCCAGGCGAGCTATTGACAAGTAAATCCTAGACGCTCGATCTTGGTTATTTTCGCTTTCGCGGCTGGCAGCAAAGTTCAGAACCATGTTTCTGTGAATAACTCTTGAACCGTAAGTCACAGACGCTCGCTCTTGGCTGCATTCGTTTCAGCTCGTGGCAGCCAGTCCAAAAAACTTTATCTTGGACTTCTCTGGATGCTTCCTAGGCGAGCTATTGGCAGCATGTTCAGAACCACTGTTTCTGAGGCTAATTCTTGAACCGTAAGTCATAGACGCTCGATCTTGGCGGCATTCGTCTCAGCGCCTGGCAGTTAGTATAGAAGTACTGTTTCCCACTGTTTCTGAGGCTAATTCTTGAACCGTAAGTCATAGACGCTCGATCTTGGCGCCCTTCGTCTCAGCGCCTGGCAATTAGTATAGAAGCACTGTCTTTGACTTCTCTGGATGTTTCCCAGGCGACCTATTGACAAGTAAATCCTAGACACTCGATCTTGGTTATTTTCGCTTTCGCGGCTGGCAGCAAAGTTCAGAACCATGTTTCTGTGAATAACTCTTGAACCGTAAGTCACAGACGCTCGCTCTTGGCTGCATTCGTTTCAGCTCGTGGCAGCCAGTCTAAAAAACACTATCTTGGACTTCTCTGGATGTTTCCAAGGCGAGCTATTGGCAGCATGTTCAGAACCACTGTTTCTGAGGCTAATTCTTGAACCGTAAGTCATAGACGCTCGATCTTGACGGCATTCGTCTCAGCGCCTGGCAGATAGTATAGAAGCACTGTTTCCCACTGTTTCTGAGGCTAATTCTTGAACCGTAAGTCATAGACGCTCGATCTTGGCGGCATTCGTCTCAGCGCCTGGCAATTAGTATAGAAGCACTGTCTTTGACTTCTCTGGATGTTTCCCAGGCGAGCTATTGACAAGTAAATCCTAGACGCTCGATCTTGGTTATTTTCGCTTTCGCGGCTGGCAGCAAAGTTCAGAACCATGTTTCTGTGAATAACTCTTGAACCGTAAGTCACAGACCCTCGCTCTTGGCTGCATTCGTTTCAGCTCGTGGCAGCCAGTCTAAAAAACACTATCTTGGACTTCTCTGGATGTTTCCCAGGCGAGCTATTGGCAGCTTGTTCAGAACCACTGTTTCTGAGGCTAATTCTTGAACCGTAAGTCATAGACGCTCGATCTTGGCGGCATTCGTCTCAGCGCCTGGCAGTTAGTATAGAAGCACTGTTTCCCACTGTTTCTGAGGCTAATTCTTGAACCGTAAGTCATAGACGCTAGATCTTGGCGGCATTCGTCTCAGCGCCTGGCAATTAGTATATAAGCACTGTCTTTGACTTCCCTGGATGTTTCCCAGGCGAGCTATTGACAAGTAAATCCTAGACGCTCGATCTTGGTTATTTTCGCTTTCGCGGCTGGCAGCAAAGTTCAGAACCATGTTTCTGTGAATAACTCTTGAACCGTAAGTCACAGACGCTCGCTCTTGGCTGCATTCGTTTCAGCTCGTGGCAGCCAGTCTAAAAAACTTTATCTTGGACTTCTCTGGATGCTTCCCAGGCGAGCTATTGGCAGCATGTTCAGAACCACTGTTTCTGAGGCTAATTCTTGAACCGTAAGTCATAGACGCTCGATCTTGGCGGCATTCGTCTCAGCGCCTGGCAGTTAGTATAGAAGCACTGTTTCCCACTGTTTCTGAGGCTAATTCTTGAACCGTAAGTCATAGACGCTCGATCTTGGCGGCCTTCGTCTCAGCGCCTGGCAATTAGTATATAAGCACTGTCTTTGACTTCTCTGGATGTTTCCCAGGCGAGCTATTGACAAGTAAATCCTAGACGCTCGATCTTGGTTATTTTCGCTTTCGCGGCTGGCAGCAAAGTTCAGAACCATGTTTCTGTGAATAACTCTTGAACCGTAAGTCACAGACGCTCGCTCTTGGCTGCATTCGTTTCAGCTCGTGGCAGCCAGTCCAAAAAACTTTATCTTGGACTTCTCTGGATGCTTCCTAGGCGAGCTATTGGCAGCATGTTCAGAACCACTGTTTCTGAGGCTAATTCTTGAACCGTAAGTCATAGACGCTCGATCTTGGCGGCATTCGTCTCAGCGCCTGGCAGTTAGTATAGAAGCACTGTTTCCCACTGTTTCTGAGGCTAATTCTTGAACCGTAAGTCATAGACGCTAGATCTTGGTGGCATTCGTCTCAGCGCCTGGCAATTAGTATAGAAGCACTGTCTTTGACTTCTCTGGATGTTTCCCAGGCGAGCTATTGACAAGTAAATCCTAGACGCTCGATCTTGGTTATTTTCGCTTTCGCGGCTGGCAGCAAAGTTAAGAACCATGTTTCTGTGAATAACTCTTGAACCGTAAGTCACAGACGCTCGCTCTTGGCTGCATTCGTTTCAGCTCGTGGCAGCCAGTCTAAAAAAACACTATCTTGGACTTCTCTGGATGCTTCCCAGGCGAGCTATTGGCAGCATGTTCAGAACCACTGTTTCTGAGGCTAATTCTTGAACCGTAAGTCATAGACGCTCGATCTTGGCGGCATTCGTCTCAGCGCCTGGCAGTTAGTATAGAAGCACTGTTTCCCACTGTTTCTGAGGCTAATTCTTGAACCGTAAGTCATAGACGCTCGATCTTGGCGGCATTCGTCTCAGCGCCTGGCAATTAGTATAGAAGCACTGTCTTTGACTTCTCTGGATGTTTCCCAGGCGAGCTATTGACAAGTAAATCCTAGACGCTCGATCTTGGTTATTTTCGCTTTCGCGGCTGGCAGCAAAGTTCAGAACCATGTTTCTGTGAATAACTCTTGAACCGTAAGTCACAGACGCTCGCTCTTGGCTGCATTCGTTTCAGCTCGTGGCAGCCAGTCTAAAAAACACTATCTTGGACTTCTCTGGATGTTTCCCAGGCGAGCTATTGGCAGCATGTTCAGAACCACTGTTTCTGAGGCTAATTCTTGAACCGTAAGTCATAGACGCTCGATCTTGGCGGCATTCGTCTCAGCGCCTGGCAGTTCGTATAGAAGCACTGTTTCCCACTGTTTCTGAGGCTAATTCTTGAACCGTAAGTCATAGACGCTAGATCTTGGCGGCATTCGTCTCAGCGCCTGGCAATTAGTATATAAGCACTGTCTTTGACTTCCCTGGATGTTTCCCAGGCGAGCTATTGACAAGTAAATCCTAGACGCTCGATCTTGGTTATTTTCGCTTTCGCGGCTGGCAGCAAAGTTCAGAACCATGTTTCTGTGAATAACTCTTGAACCGTAAGTCACAGACGCTCGCTCTTGGCTGCATTCGTTTCAGCTCGTGGCAGCCAGTCTAAAAAACTTTATCTTGGACTTCTCTGGATGCTTCCCAGGCGAGCTATTGGCAGCATGTTCAGAACCACTGTTTCTGAGGCTAATTCTTGAACCGTAAGTCATAGACGCTCGATCTTGGCGGCATTCGTCTCAGCGCCTGGCAGTTAGTATAGAAGCACTGTTTCCCACTGTTTCTGAGGCTAATTCTTGAACCGTAAGTCATAGACGCTCGATCTTGTCGGCATTCGTCTCAGCGCCTGGCAATTAGTATATAAGCACTGTCTTTGACTTCTCTGGATGTTTCCCAGGCGAGCTATTGACAAGTAAATCCTAGACGCTCGATCTTGGTTATTTTCGCTTTCGCGGCTGGCAGCAAAGTTCAGAACCATGTTTCTGTGAATAACTCTTGAACCGTAAGTCACAGACGCTCGCTCTTGGCTGCATTCGTTTCAGCTCGTGGCAGCCAGTCTAAAAAACTTTATCTTGGACTTCTCTGGATGCTTCCCTGGCGAGCTATTGGCAGCATGTTCAGAACCACTGTTTCTGAGGCTAATTCTTGAACCGTAAGTCATAGACGCTCGATCTTGGCGGCATTCGTCTCAGCGCCTGGCAGTTAGTATAGAAGCACTGTTTCCCACTGTTTCTGAGGCTAATTCTTGAACCGTAAGTCATAGACGCTAGATCTTGGCGGCATTCGTCTCAGCGCCTGGCAATTAGTATAGAAGCACTGTCTTTGACTTCTCTGGATGTTTCCCAGGCGAGCTATTGACAAGTAAATCCTAGACGCTCGATCTTGGTTATTTTCGCTTTCGCGGCTGGCAGCAAAGTTCAGAACCATGTTTCTGTGAATAACTCTTGAACCGTAAGTCACAGACGCTCGCTCTTGGCTGCATTCGTTTCAGCTCGTGGCAGCCAGTCTAAAAAACACTATCTTGGACTTCTCTGGATGTTTCCCAGGCAAGCTATTGGCAGCATGTTCAGAACCACTGTTTCTGAGGCTAATTCTTGAACCGTAAGTCATAGACGCTCGATCTTGGCGGCATTCGTCTCAGCGCCTGGCAGTTAGTATAAAAGCACTGTTTCCCACTGTTTCTGAGGCTAATTCTTGAACCGTAAGTCATAGACGCTCGATCTTGGCGGCCTTCGTCTCAGCGCCTGGCAATTAGTATATAAGCACTGTCTTTGACTTCTCTGGATGTTTCCCAGGCGAGCTATTGACAAGTAAATCCTAGACGCTCGATCTTGGTTATTTTCGCTTTCGCGGCTGGCAGCAAAGTTCAGAACCATGTTTCTGTGAATAACTCTTGAACCGTAAGTCACAGACGCTCGCTCTTGGCTGCATTCGTTTCAGCTCGTGGCAGCCAGTCCAAAAAACTTTATCTTGGACTTCTCTGGATGCTTCCTAGGCGAGCTATTGGCAGCATGTTCAGAACCACTGTTTCTGAGGCTAATTCTTGAACCGTAAGTCATAGACTCTCGATCTTGGCGGCATTCGTCTCAGCGCCTGGCAGTTAGTATAGAAGCACTGTTTCCCACTGTTTCTGAGGCTAATTCTTGAACCGTAAGTCATAGACGCTAGATCTTGGTGGCATTCGTCTGAGCACCTGGCAATTAGTATAGAAGCACTGTCTTTGACTTCTCTGGATGTTTCCCAGGCGAGCTATTGACAAGTAAATCCTAGACACTCGATCTTGGTTATTTTCGCTTTCGCGGCTGGCAGCAAAGTTCAGAACCATGTTTCTGTGAATAACTCTTGAACCGTAAGTCACAGACGCTCGCTCTTGGCTGCATTCGTTTCAGTTCGTGGCAGCCAGTCTAAAAAACACTATCTTGGACTTCTCTGGATGTTTCCCAGGTGAGCTATTGGCAGCATGTTCAGAACCACTGTTTCTGAGGCTAATTCTTGAACTGTAAGTCATAGACGCTCGATCTTGGCGGCATTCGTCTCAGCGCCTGGCAATTAGTATAAAAGCACTGTCTTTGACTTCTCTGGATGTTTCCCAGGCGAGCTATTGGCAGCATGTTCAGAACCACTGTTTCTGAGGCTAATTCTTGAACCGTAAGTCATAGACGCTCGATCTTGGCGGCCTTCGTCTCAGCGCCTGGCAATTAGTATATAAGCACTGTCTTTGACTTCTCTGGATGTTTCCCAGGCGAGCTATTGACAAGTAAATCCTAGACGCTCGATCTTGGTTATTTTCGCTTTCGCGGCAGGCAGCAAAGTTCAGAACCATGTTTCTGTGAATAACTCTTGAACCGTAAGTCTCAGACGCTCGCTCTAGGCTGCATTCGTTTCAGCTCGTGGCAGCCAGTCCAAAAAACTTTATCTTGGACTTCTCTGGATGCTTCCTAGGCGAGCTATTGGCAGCATGTTCAGAACCACTGTTTCTGAGGCTAATTCTTGAACCGTAAGTCATAGACGCTCGATCTTGGCGGCATTCGTCTCAGCGCCTGGCAGTTAGTATAGAAGCACTGTTTCCCACTGTTTCTGAGGCTAATTCTTGAACCGTAAGTCATAGACGCTAGATCTTGGCGGCATTCGTCTCAGCGCCTGGCAATTAGTATATAAGCACTGTCTTTGACTTCTCTGGATGTTTCCCAGGCGAGCTATTGACAAGTAAATCCTAGACGCTCGATCTTGGTTATTTTCGCTTTCGCGGCTGGCAGCAAAGTTCAGAACCATGTTTCTGTGAATAACTCTTGAACCGTAAGTCACAGACGCTCGCTCTTTGCTGCATTCGTTTCAGCTCGTGGCAGCCAGTCTAAAAAACTTTATCTTGGACTTCTCTGGATGCTTCCCGGGCGAGCTATTGGCAGCATGTTCAGAACCACTGTTTCTGAGGCTAATTCTTGAACCGTAAGTCATAGACGCTCGATCTTGGCGGCATTCGTCTCAGCGCCTGGCAGTTAGTATAGAAGCACTGTTTCCCACTGTTTCTGAGGCTAATTCTTGAACCGTAAGTCATAGACGCTAGATCTTGGCGGCATTCGTCTCAGCGCCTGGCAATTAGTATATAAGCACTGTCTTTGACTTCTCTGGATGTTTCCCAGGCGAGCTATTGACAAGTAAATCCTAGACGCTCGATCTTGGTTATTTTCGCTTTCGCGGCTGGCAGCAAAGTTCAGAACCATGTTTCTGTGAATAACTCTTGAACCGTAAGTCACAGACGCTCGCTCTTGGCTGCATTCGTTTCAGCTCGTGGCAGCCAGTCTAAAAAACTTTATCTTGGACTTCTCTGGATGCTTCCCAGGCGAGCTATTGGCAGCATGTTCAGAACCACTGTTTCTGAGGCTAATTCTTGAACCGTAAGTCATAGACGCTCGATCTTGGCGGCATTCGTCTCAGCGCCTGGCAGTTAGTATAGAAGCACTGTTTCCCACTGTTTCTGAGGCTAATTCTTGAACCGTAAGTCATAGACGCTAGATCTTGGTGGCATTCGTCTCAGCGCCTGGCAATTAGTATAGAAGCACTGTCTTTGACTTCTCTGGATGTTTCCCAGGCGAGCTATTGACAAGTAAATCCTAGACACTCGATCTTGGTTATTTTCGCTTTCGCGGCTGGCAGCAAAGTTCAGAACCATGTTTCTGTGAATAACTCTTGAACCGTAAGTCACAGACGCTCGCTCTTGGCTGCATTCGTTTCAGCTCGTGGCAGCCAGTCTAAAAAACACTATCTTGGACTTCTCTGGATTTTTCCCAGGCGAGCTATTGGCAGCATGTTCAGAACCACTGTTTCTGAGGCTAATTCTTGAACCGTAAGTCATAGACGCTCGATCTTGGCGGCATTCGTCTCAGCGCCTGGCAATTAGTATAGAAGCACTGTCTTTGACTTCTCTGGATGTTTCCCAGGCGAGCTATTGACAAGTAAATCCTAGACGCTCGATCTTGGTTATTTTCGCTTTCGCGGCTGGCAGCAAAGTTCAGAACCATGTTTCTGTGAATAACTCTTGAACCGTAAGTCACAGACGCTCGCTCTTGGCTGCATTCGTTTCAGCTCGTGGCAGCCAGTCTAAAAAACACTATCTTGGACTTCTCTGGATGTTTCCCAGGCGAGCTATTGGCAGCATGTTCAGAACCACTGTTTCTGAGGCTAATTCTTGAACCGTAAGTCATAGACGCTCGATCTTGGCGGCATTCGTCTCAGCGCCTGGCAGATAGTATAGAAGCACTGTTTCCCACTGTTTCTGAGGCTAATTCTTGAACCGTAAGTCATAGACGCTCGATCGTG
Source organism: Rhinoderma darwinii (assembly GCF_050947455.1). Taxonomy (NCBI): domain Eukaryota; kingdom Metazoa; phylum Chordata; class Amphibia; order Anura; family Rhinodermatidae; genus Rhinoderma; species Rhinoderma darwinii. Next base: position 43,270 of record NW_027464318.1, on the reverse strand, counting down.
GCGGCATTCGTCTCAGCGCCTGGCAATTAGTATAGAAGCACTGTCTTTGACTTCTCTGGATGTTTCCCAGGCGAGCTATTGACAAGTAAATCCTAGACACTCGATCTTGGTTATTTTCGCTTTCGCGGCTGGCAGCAAAGTTCAGAACCATGTTTCTGTGAATAACTCTTGAACCGTAAGTCACAGACGCTCGCTCTTGGCTGCATTCGTTTCAGCTCGTGGCAGCCAGTCTAAAAAACACTATCTTGGACTTCTCTGGATGTTTCCCAGGCGAGCTATTGGCAGCATGTTCAGAACCACTGTTTCTGAGGCTAATTCTTGAACCGTAAGTCATAGGCGCTCGATCTTGGCGGCATTCGTCTCAGCGCCTGGCAGATAGTATAGAAGCACTGTTTCCCACTGTTTCTGAGGCTAATTCTTGAACCGTAAGTCATAGACGCTCGATCGTGGCGGCATTCGTCTCAGCGCCTGGCAATTAGTATAGAAGCACTGTCTTTGACTTCTCTGGATGTTTCCCAGGCGAGCTATTGACAAGTAAATCCTAGACGCTCGATCTTGGTTATTTTCGCTTTCGCGGCTGGCAGCAAAGTTCAGAACCATGTTTCTGTGAATAACTCTTGAACCGTAAGTCACAGACGCTCGCTCTTGGCTGCATTCGTTTCAGCTCGTGGCAGCCAGTCTAAAAAACACTATCTTGGACTTCTCTGGATTTTTCCCAGGCGAGCTATTGGCAGCATGTTCAGAACCACTGTTTCTGAGGCTAATTCTTGAACCGTAAGTCATAGACGCTCGATCTTGGCGGCATTCGTCTCAGCGCCTGGCAATTAGTATAGAAGCACTGTCTTTGACTTCTCTGGATGTTTCCCAGGTGAGCTATTGACAAGTAAATCCTAGACGCTCGATCTTGGTTATTTTCGCTTTCGCGGCTGGCAGCAAAGTTCAGAACCATGTTTCTGTGAATAACTCTTGAACCGTAAGTCACAGACGCTCGCTCTTGGCTGCATTCGATTCAGCTCGTGGCAGCCAGTCTAAAAAACACTATCTTAGACTTCTCTGGATGCTTCCCAGGCGAGCTATTGGCAGCATGTTCAGAACCACTGTTTCTGAGGCTAATTCTTGAACCGTACGTCATAGACGCTCGATCTTGGCGGCATTCGTCTCAGCGCCTGGCAATTAGTATAGAAGCAATGTCTTTGACTTCTCTGGATGTTTCCCAGGCGAGCTATTGACAAGTAAATCCTAGACGCTCGATCTTGGTTATTTTCGCTTTCGCGGCTGGCAGCAAAGTTCAGAACCATGTTTCTGTGAATAACTCTTGAACCGTAAGTCACAGACGCTCGCTCTTGGCTGCATTCGTTTCAGCTCGTGGCAGCCAGTCTAAAAAACTTTATCTTGGACTTCTCTGGATGCTTCCCAGGCGAGCTATTGGCAGCATGTTCAGAACCACTGTTTCTGAGGCTAATTCTTGAACCGTAAGTCATAGACGCTCGATCTTGGCGGCATTCGTCTCAGCGCCTGGCAGTTAGTATAGAAGCACTGTTTCCCACTGTTTCTGAGGCTAATTCTTGAACCGTAAGTCATAGACGCTAGATCTTGGTGGCATTCGTCTCAGCGCCTGGCAATTAGTATAGAAGCACTGTCTTTGACTTCTCTGGATGTTTCCCAGGCGAGCTATTGACAAGTAAATCCTAGACACTCGATCTTGGTTATTTTCGCTTTCGCGGCTGGCAGCAAAGTTCAGAACCATGTTTCTGTGAATAACTCTTGAACCGTAAGTCACAGACGCTCGCTCTTGGCTGCATTCGTTTCAGCTCGTGGCAGCCAGTCTAAAAAACACTATCTTGGACTTCTCTGGATTTTTCCCAGGCGAGCTATTGGCAGCATGTTCAGAACCACTGTTTCTGAGGCTAATTCTTGAACCGTAAGTCATAGACGCTCGATCTTGGCGGCATTCGTCTCAGCGCCTGGCAATTAGTATAGAAGCACTGTCTTTGACTTCTCTGGATGTTTCCCAGGCGAGCTATTGACAAGTAAATCCTAGACGCTCGATCTTGGTTATTTTCGCTTTCGCGGCTGGCAGCAAAGTTCAGAACCATGTTTCTGTGAATAACTCTTGAACCGTAAGTCACAGACGCTCGCTCTTGGCTGCATTCGTTTCAGCTCGTGGCAGCCAGTCTAAAAAACACTATCTTGGACTTCTCTGGATGTTTCCCAGGCGAGCTATTGGCAGCATGTTCAGAACCACTGTTTCTGAGGCTAATTCTTGAACCGTAAGTCATAGACGCTCGATCTTGGCGGCATTCGTCTCAGCGCCTGGCAGATAGTATAGAAGCACTGTTTCCCACTGTTTCTGAGGCTAATTCTTGAACCGTAAGTCATAGACGCTCGATCGTGGCGGCATTCGTCTCAGCGCCTGGCAATTAGTATAGAAGCACTGTCTTTGACTTCTCTGGATGTTTCCCAGGCGAGCTATTGACAAGTAAATCCTAGACACTCGATCTTGGTTATTTTCGCTTTCGCGGCTGGCAGCAAAGTTCAGAACCATGTTTCTGTGAATAACTCTTGAACCGTAAGTCACAGACGCTCGCTCTTGGCTGCATTCGTTTCAGCTCGTGGCAGCCAGTCTAAAAAACACTATCTTGGACTTCTCTGGATGTTTCCCAGGCGAGCTATTGGCAGCATGTTCAGAACCACTGTTTCTGAGGCTAATTCTTGAACCGTAAGTCATAGGCGCTCGATCTTGGCGGCATTCGTCTCAGCGCCTGGCAGATAGTATAGAAGCACTGTTTCCCACTGTTTCTGAGGCTAATTCTTGAACCGTAAGTCATAGACGCTCGATCGTGGCGGCATTCGTCTCAGCGCCTGGCAATTAGTATAGAAGCACTGTCTTTGACTTCTCTGGATGTTTCCCAGGCGAGCTATTGACAAGTAAATCCTAGACGCTCGATCTTGGTTATTTTCGCTTTCGCGGCTGGCAGCAAAGTTCAGAACCATGTTTCTGTGAATAACTCTTGAACCGTAAGTCACAGACGCTCGCTCTTGGCTGCATTCGTTTCAGCTCGTGGCAGCCAGTCTAAAAAACACTATCTTGGACTTCTCTGGATTTTTCCCAGGCGAGCTATTGGCAGCATGTTCAGAACCACTGTTTCTGAGGCTAATTCTTGAACCGTAAGTCATAGACGCTCGATCTTGGCGGCATTCGTCTCAGCGCCTGGCAATTAGTATAGAAGCACTGTCTTTGACTTCTCTGGATGTTTCCCAGGTGAGCTATTGACAAGTAAATCCTAGACGCTCGATCTTGGTTATTTTCGCTTTCGCGGCTGGCAGCAAAGTTCAGAACCATGTTTCTGTGAATAACTCTTGAACCGTAAGTCACAGACGCTCGCTCTTGGCTGCATTCGATTCAGCTCGTGGCAGCCAGTCTAAAAAACACTATCTTAGACTTCTCTGGATGCTTCCCAGGCGAGCTATTGGCAGCATGTTCAGAACCACTGTTTCTGAGGCTAATTCTTGAACCGTACGTCATAGACGCTCGATCTTGGCGGCATTCGTCTCAGCGCCTGGCAATTAGTATAGAAGCAATGTCTTTTGACTTCTCTGGATGTTTCCCAGGCGAGCTATTGACAAGTAAATCCTAGACGCTCGATCTTGGTTATTTTCGCTTTCGCGGCTGGCAGCAAAGTTCAGAACCATGTTTCTGTGAATAACTCTTGAACCGTAAGTCACAGACGCTCGCTCTTGGCTGCATTCGTTTCAGCTCGTGACAGCCAGTCTAAAAAACACTATCTTAGACTTCTCTGGATGCTTCCCAGGCGAGCTATTGGCAGCATGTTCAGAACCACTGTTTCTGAGGCTAATTCTTGAACCGTAAGTCATAGACGCTCGATCTTGTCGGCATTCGTCTCAGCGCCTGGCAATTAGTATATAAGCACTGTCTTTGACTTCTCTGGATGTTTCCCAGGCGAGCTATTGACAAGTAAATCCTAGACGCTCGATCTTGGTTATTTTCGCTTTCGCGGCTGGCAGCAAAGTTCAGAACCATGTTTCTGTGAATAACTCTTGAACCGTAAGTCACAGACGCTCGCTCTTGGCTGCATTCGTTTCAGCTCGTGGCAGCCAGTCTAAAAAACTTTATCTTGGACTTCTCTGGATGCTTCCCTGGCGAGCTATTGGCAGCATGTTCAGAACCACTGTTTCTGAGGCTAATTCTTGAACCGTAAGTCATAGACGCTCGATCTTGGCGGCATTCGTCTCAGCGCCTGGCAGTTAGTATAGAAGCACTGTTTCCCACTGTTTCTGAGGCTAATTCTTGAATCGTAAGTCATAGACGCTAGATCTTGGTGGCATTCGTCTCAGCGCCTGGCAATTAGTATAGAATCACTGTCTTTGACTTCTCTGGATGTTTCCCAGGCGAGCTATTGACAAGTAAATCCTAGACACTCGATCTTGGTTATTTTCGCTTTCGCGGCTGGCAGCAAAGTTCAGAACCATGTTTCTGTGAATAACTCTTGAACCGTAAGTCACAGACGCTCGCTCTTGGCTGCATTCGTTTCAGCTCGTGGCAGCCAGTCTAAAAAACACTATCTTGGACTTCTCTGGATGTTTCCCAGGCGAGCTATTGGCAGCATGTTCAGAACCACTGTTTCTGAGGCTAATTCTTGAACCGTAAGTCATAGACGCTCGATCTTGACGGCATTTGTCTCAGCGCCTGGCAGATAGTATAGAAGCACTGTTTCCCACTGTTTCTGAGGCTAATTCTTGAACCGTAAGTCATAGACGCTCGATCTTGGCGGCATTCGTCTCAGCGCCTGGCAATTAGTATAGAAGCACTGTCTTTGACTTCTCTGGATGTTTCCCAGGCGAGCTATTGACAAGTAAATCCTAGACGCTCGATCTTGGTTATTTTCGCTTTCGCGGCTGGCAGCAAAGTTCAGAACCATGTTTCTGTGAATAACTCTTGAACCGTAAGTCACAGACCCTCGCTCTTGGCTGCATTCGTTTCAGCTCGTGGCAGCCAGTCTAAAAAACACTATCTTGGACTTCTCTGGATGTTTCCCAGGCGAGCTATTGGCAGCTTGTTCAGAACCACTGTTTCTGAGGCTAATTCTTGAACCGTAAGTCATAGACGCTCGATCTTGGCGGCATTCGTCTCAGCGCCTGGCAGTTATTATAGAAGCACTGTTTCCCACTGTTTCTGAGGCTAATTCTTGATCCGTAAGTCATAGACGCTAGATCTTGGTGGCATTCGTCTCAGCGCCTGGCAATTAGTATAGAATCACTGTCTTTGACTTCTCTGGATGTTTCCCAGGCGAGCTATTGACAAGTAAATCCTAGACACTCGATCTTGGTTATTTTCGCTTTCGCGGCTGGCAGCAAAGTTCAGAACCATGTTTCTGTGAATAACTCTTGAACCGTAAGTCACAGACGCTCGCTCTTGGCTGCATTCGTTTCAGCTCGTGGCAGCCAGTCTAAAAAACACTATCTTGGACTTCTCTGGATGTTTCCCAGGCGAGCTATTGGCAGCATGTTCAGAACCACTGTTTCTGAGGCTAATTCTTGAACCGTAAGTCATAGACGCTCGATCTTGACGGCATTTGTCTCAGCGCCTGGCAGATAGTATAGAAGCACTGTTTCCCACTGTTTCTGAGGCTAATTCTTGAACCGTAAGTCATAGACGCTCGATCTTGGCGGCATTCGTCTCAGCGCCTGGCAATTAGTATAGAAGCACTGTCTTTGACTTCTCTGGATGTTTCCCAGGCGAGCTATTGACAAGTAAATCCTAGACGCTCGATCTTGGTTATTTTCGCTTTCGCGGCTGGCAGCAAAGTTCAGAACCATGTTTCTGTGAATAACTCTTGAACCGTAAGTCACAGACCCTCGCTCTTGGCTGCATTCGTTTCAGCTCGTGGCAGCCAGTCTAAAAAACACTATCTTGGACTTCTCTGGATGTTTCCCAGGCGAGCTATTGGCAGCTTGTTCAGAACCACTGTTTCTGAGGCTAATTCTTGAACCGTAAGTCATAGACGCTCGATCTTGGCGGCATTCGTCTCAGCGCCTGGCAGTTATTATAGAAGCACTGTTTCCCACTGTTTCTGAGGCTAATTCTTGATCCGTAAGTCATAGACTCTAGATCTTGGCGGCATTCGTCTCAGCGCCTGGCAATTAGTATAGAAGCACTGTCTTTGACTTCTCTGGATGTTTCCCAGGCGAGCTATTGACAAGTAAATCCTAGACGCTCGATCTTGGTTATTTTCGCTTTCGCGGCTGGCAGCAAAGTTCAGAACCATGTTTCTGTGAATAACTCTTGAACCGTAAGTCACAGACGCTCGCTCTTGGCTGCATTCGTTTCAGCTCGTGGCAGCCAGTCTAAAAAACACTATCTTGGACTTCTCTGGATGTTTCCCAGGCGAGCTATTGGCAGCATGTTCAGAACCACTGTTTCTGAGGCTAATTCTTGAACCGTAAGTCATAGACGCTCGATCTTGGCGGCATTCGTCTCAGCGCCTGGCAGTTAGTATAGAAGCACTGTTTCCCACTGTTTCTGAGGCTAATTCTTGAACCGTAAGTCATAGACGCTCGATCTTGGCGGCCTTCGTCTCAGCGCCTGGCAATTAGTATATAAGCACTGTCTTTGACTTCTCTGGATGTTTCCCAGGCGAGCTATTGACAAGTAAATCCTAGACGCTCGATCTTGGTTATTTTCGCTTTCGCGGCTGGCAGCAAAGTTCAGAACCATGTTTCTGTGAATAACTCTTGAACCGTAAGTCTCAGACGCTCGCTCTAGGCTGCATTCGTTTCAGCTCGTGGCAGCCAGTCCAAAAAACTTTATCTTGGACTTCTCTGGATGCTTCCTAGGCGAGCTATTGGCAGCATGTTCAGAACCACTGTTTCTGAGGCTAATTCTTGAACCGTAAGTCATAGACGCTCGATCTTGGCGGCATTCGTCTCAGCGCCTGGCAGTTAGTATAGAAGCACTGTTTCCCACTGTTTCTGAGGCTAATTCTTGAACCGTAAGTCATAGACGCTAGATCTTGGCGGCATTCGTCTCAGCGCCTGGCAATTAGTATATAAGCACTGTCTTTGACTTCTCTGGATGTTTCCCAGGCGAGCTATTGACAAGTAAATCCTAGACGCTCGATCTTGGTTATTTTAGCTTTCGCGGCTGGCAGCAAAGTTCAGAACCATGTTTCTGTGAATAACTCTTGAACCGTAAGTCACAGACGCTCGCTCTTGGCTGCATTCGTTTCAGCTCGTGGCAGCCAGTCTAAAAAACTTTATCTTGGACTTCTCTGGATGCTTCCCGGGCGAGCTATTGGCAGCATGTTCAGAACCACTGTTTCTGAGGCTAATTCTTGAACCGTAAGTCATAGACGCTCGATCTTGGCGGCATTCGTCTCAGCGCCTGGCAGTTAGTATAGAAGCACTCTTTCCCACTGTTTCTGAGGCTAATTCTTGAACCGTAAGTCATAGACGCTCGATCTTGGCGGCATTCGTCTCAGCGCCTGGCAATTAGTATATAAGCACTGTCTTTGACTTCTCTGGATGTTTCCCAGGCGAGCTATTGACAAGTAAATCCTAGACGCTCGATCTTGGTTATTTTCGCTTTCGCGGCTGGCAGCAAAGTTCAGAACCATGTTTCTGTGAATAACTCTTGAACCGTAAGTCACAGACGCTCGCTCTTGGCTGCATTCGTTTCAGCTCGTGGCAGCCAGTCTAAAAAATGTTATCTTGGACTTCTCTGGATGCTTCCCAGGCGAGCTATTGGCAGCATGTTCAGAACCACTATTTCTGAGGCTAATTCTTGAACCGTAAGTCATAGACGCTCGATCTTGGCGGCATTCGTCTCAGCGCCTGGCAGTTAGTATAGAAGCACTGTTTCCCACTGTTTCTGAGGCTAATTCTTGAACCGTAAGTCATAGACGCTCGATCTTGGCGGCATTCGTCTCAGCGCCTGGCAATTAGTATATAAGCACTGTCTTTGACTTCTCTGGATGTTTCCCAGGCGAGCTATTGACAAGTAAATCCTAGACGCTCGATCTTGGTTATTTTCGCTTTCGCGGCTGGCAGCAAAGTTCAGAACCATGTTTCTGTGAATAACTCTTGAACCGTAAGTCACAGACGCTCGCTCTTGGCTGCATTCGTTTCAGCTCGTGGCAGCCAGTCTAAAAAACTTTATCTTGGACTTCTCTGGATGCTTCCCAGGCGAGCTATTGGCAGCATGTTCAGAACCACTGTTTCTGAGGCTAATTCTTGAACCGTAAGTCATAGACGCTCGATCTTGGCGGCATTCGTCTCAGCGCCTGGCAGTTAGTATAGAAGCACTGTTTCCCACTGTTTCTGAGGCTAATTCTTGAACCGTAAGTCATAGACGCTAGATCTTGGTGGCATTCGTCTGAGCGCCTGGCAATTAGTATAGAAGCACTGTCTTTGACTTCTCTGGATGTTTCCCAGGCGAGCTATTGACAAGTAAATCCTCGACACTCGATCTTGGTTATTTTCGCTTTCGCGGCTGGCAGCAAAGTTCAGAACCATGTTTCTGTGAATAACTCTTGAACCGTAAGTCACAGACGCTCGCTCTTGGCTGCATTCGTTTCAGCTCGTGGCAGCCAGTCTAAAAAACACTATCTTGGACTTCTCTGGATGTTTCCCAGGCGAGCTATTGGCAGCATGTTCAGAACCACTGTTTCTGAGGCTAATTCTTGAACTGTAAGTCATAGACGCTCGATCTTGGCGGCATTCGTCTCAGCGCCTGGCAATTAGTATAAAAGCACTGTCTTTGACTTCTCTGGATGTTTCCCAGGCGAGCTATTGGCAGCATGTTCAGAACCACTGTTTCTGAGGCTAATTCTTGAACCGTAAGTCATAGACGCTCGATCTTGGCGGCCTTCGTCTCAGCGCCTGGCAATTAGTATATAAGCACTGTCTTTGACTTCTCTGGATGTTTCCCAGGCGAGCTATTGACAAGTAAATCCTAGACGCTCGATCTTGGTTATTTTCGCTTTCGCGGCTGGCAGCAAAGTTCAGAACCATGTTTCTGTGAATAACTCTTGAACCGTAAGTCACAGACGCTCGGTCTTGGCTGCATTCGTTTCAGCTCGTGGCAGCCAGTCTAAAAAACTTTATCTTGGACTTCTCTGGATGCTTCCCAGGCGAGCTATTGGCAGCATGTTCAGAACCACTGTTTCTGAGGCTAATTCTTGAACCGTAAGTCATAGACGCTCGATCTTGGCGGCATTCGTCTCAGCGCCTGGCAGTTAGTATAGAAGCACTGTTTCCCACTGTTTCTGAGGCTAATTCTTGAACCGTAAGTCATAGACGCTAGATCTTGGTGGCATTCGTCTGAGCGCCTGGCAATTAGTATAGAAGCACTGTCTTTGACTTCTCTGGATGTTTCCCAGGCGAGCTATTGACAAGTAAATCCTCGACACTCGATCTTGGTTATTTTCGCTTTCGCGGCTGGCAGCAAAGTTCAGAACCATGTTTCTGTGAATAACTCTTGAACCGTAAGTCACAGACGCTCGCTCTTGGCTGCATTCGTTTCAGCTCGTGGCAGCCAGTCTAAAAAACACTATCTTGGACTTCTCTGGATGTTTCCCAGGCGAGCTATTGGCAGCATGTTCAGAACCACTGTTTCTGAGGCTAATTCTTGAACTGTAAGTCATAGACGCTCGATCTTGGCGGCATTCGTCTCAGCGCCTGGCAATTAGTATAAAAGCACTGTCTTTGACTTCTCTGGATGTTTCCCAGGCGAGCTATTGGCAGCATGTTCAGAACCACTGTTTCTGAGGCTAATTCTTGAACCGTAAGTCATAGACGCTCGATCTTGGCGGCCTTCGTCTCAGCGCCTGGCAATTAGTATATAAGCACTGTCTTTGACTTCTCTGGATGTTTCCCAGGCGAGCTATTGACAAGTAAATCCTAGACGCTCGATCTTGGTTATTTTCGCTTTCGCGGCAGGCAGCAAAGTTCAGAACCATGTTTCTGTGAATAACTCTTGAACCGTAAGTCTCAGACGCTCGCTCTAGGCTGCATTCGTTTCAGCTCGTGGCAGCCAGTCCAAAAAACTTTATCTTGGACTTCTCTGGATGCTTCCTAGGCGAGCTATTGGCAGCATGTTCAGAACCACTGTTTCTGAGGCTAATTCTTGAACCGTAAGTCATAGACGCTCGATCTTGGCGGCATTCGTCTCAGCGCCTGGCAGTTAGTATAGAAGCACTGTTTCCCACTGTTTCTGAGGCTAATTCTTGAACCGTAAGTCATAGACGCTAGATCTTGGCGGCATTCGTCTCAGCGCCTGGCAATTAGTATGTAAGCACTGTCTTTGACTTCTCTGGATGTTTCCCAGGCGAGCTATTGACAAGTAAATCCTAGACGCTCGATCTTGGTTATTTTCGCTTTCGCGGCTGGCAGCAAAGTTCAGAACCATGTTTCTGTGAATAACTCTTGAACCGTAAGTCACAGACGCTCGCTCTTGGCTGCATTCGTTTCAGCTCGTGGCAGCCAGTCTAAAAAACTTTATCTTGGACTTCTCTGGATGCTTCCCAGGCGAGCTATTGGCAGCATGTTCAGAACCACTGTTTCTGAGGCTAATTCTTGAACCGTAAGTCATAGACGCTCGATCTTGGCGGCATTCGTCTCAGCGCCTGGCAGTTAGTATAGAAGCACTGTTTCCCACTGTTTCTGAGGCTAATTCTTGAACCGTAAGTCATAGACGCTAGATCTTGGTGGCATTCGTCTCAGCGCCTGGCAATTAGTATATAAGCACTGTCTTTGACTTCTCTGGATGTTTCCCAGGCGAGCTATTGACAAGTAAATCCTAGACGCTCGATCTTGGTTATTTTCGCTTTCGCGGCTGGCAGCAAAGTTCAGAACCATGTTTCTGTGAATAACTCTTGAACCGTAAGTCACAGACGCTCGCTCTTGGCTGCATTCGTTTCAGCTCGTGGCAGCCAGTCTAAAAAACTTTATCTTGGACTTCTCTGGATGCTTCCCAGGCGAGCTATTGGCAGCATGTTCAGAACCACTGTTTCTGAGGCTAATTCTTGAACCGTAAGTCATAGACGCTCGATCTTGGCGGCATTCGTCTCAGCGCCTGGCAGTTAGTATAGAAGCACTGTTTCCCACTGTTTCTGAGGCTAATTCTTGAACCGTAAGTCATAGACGCTAGATCTTGGTGGCATTCGTCTGAGCGCCTGGCAATTAGTATAGAAGCACTGTCTTTGACTTCTCTGGATGTTTCCCAGGCGAGCTATTGACAAGTAAATCCTCGACACTCGATCTTGGTTATTTTCGCTTTCGCGGCTGGCAGCAAAGTTCAGAACCATGTTTCTGTGAATAACTCTTGAACCGTAAGTCACAGACGCTCGCTCTTGGCTGCATTCGTTTCAGCTCGTGGCTGCCAGTCTAAAAAACACTATCTTGGACTTCTCTGGATGTTTCCCAGGCGAGCTATTGGCAGCATGTTCAGAACCACTGTTTCTGAGGCTAATTCTTGAACTGTAAGTCATAGACGCTCGATCTTGGCGGCATTCGTCTCAGCGCCTGGCAATTAGTATAAAAGCACTGTCTTTGACTTCTCTGGATGTTTCCCAGGCGAGCTATTGGCAGCATGTTCAGAACCACTGTTTCTGAGGCTAATTCTTGAACCGTAAGTCATAGACGCTCGATCTTGGCGGCCTTCGTCTCAGCGCCTGGCAATTAGTATATAAGCACTGTCTTTGACTTCTCTGGATGTTTCCCAGGCGAGCTATTGACAAGTAAATCCTAGACGCTCGATCTTGGTTATTTTCGCTTTCGCGGCAGGCAGCAAAGTTCAGAACCATGTTTCTGTGAATAACTCTTGAACCGTAAGTCTCAGACGCTCGCTCTAGGCTGCATTCGTTTCAGCTCGTGGCAGCCAGTCCAAAAAACTTTATCTTGGACTTCTCTGGATGCTTCCTAGGCGAGCTATTGGCAGCATGTTCAGAACCACTGTTTCTGAGGCTAATTCTTGAACCGTAAGTCATAGACGCTCGATCTTGGCGGCATTCGTCTCAGCGCCTGGCAGTTAGTATAGAAGCACTGTTTCCCACTGTTTCTGAGGCTAATTCTTGAACCGTAAGTCATAGACACTAGATCTTGGCGGCATTCGTCTCAGCGCCTGGCAATTAGTTTATAAGCACTGTCTTTGACTTCTCTGGATGTTTCCCAGGCGAGCTATTGACAAGTAAATCCTAGACGCTCGATCTTGGTTATTTTCGCTTTCGCGGCTGGCAGCAAAGTTCAGAACCATGTTTCTGTGAATAACTCTTGAACCGTAAGTCACAGACGCTCGCTCTTGGCTGCATTCGTTTCAGCTCGTGGCAGCCAGTCTAAAAAACTTTATCTTGGACTTCTCTGGATGCTTCCCAGGCGAGCTATTGGCAGCATGTTCAGAACCACTGTTTCTGAGGCTAATTCTTGAACCGTAAGTCATAGACGCTCGATCTTGGCGGCATTCGTCTCAGCGCCTGGCAGTTAGTATAGAAGCACTGTTTCCCACTGTTTCTGAGGCTAATTCTTGAACCGTAAGTCATAGACGCTAGATCTTGGTGGCATTCGTCTCAGCGCCTGGCAATTAGTATAGAAGCACTGTCTTTGACTTCTCTGGATGTTTCCCAGGCGAGCTATTGACAAGTAAATCCTAGACGCTCGATCTTGGTTATTTTCGCTTTCGCGGCTGGCAGCAAAGTTCAGAACCATGTTTCTGTGAATAACTCTTGAACCGTAAGTCACAGACGCTCGCTCTTGGCTGCATTCGTTTCAGCTCGTGGCAGCCAGTCTAAAAAACTTTATCTTGGACTTCTCTGGATGCTTCCCAGGCGAGCTATTGGCAGCATGTTCAGAACCACTGTTTCTGAGGCTAATTCTTGAACCGTAAGTCATAAACGCTCGATCTTGGCGGCATTCGTCTCAGCGCCTGGCAATTAGTATATAAGCACTGTCTTTGACTTCTCTGGATGTTTCCCAGGCGAGCTATTGACAAGTAAATCCTAGACGCTCGATCTTGGTTATTTTCGCTTTCGCGGCTGGCAGCAAAGTTCAGAACCATGTTTCTGAGGCTAATTCTTGAACCGTAAGTCATAGACGCTCGATCTTGGCGGCATTCGTCTCAGCGCCTGGCAGTTAGTATAGAAGCACTGTTTCCCACTGTTTCTGAGGCTAATTCTTGAACCGTAAGTCATAGACGCTAGATCTTGGTGGCATTCGTCTCAGCGCCTGGCAATTAGTATAGAATCACTGTCTTTGACTTCTCTGGATGTTTCCCAGGCGAGCTATTGACAAGTAAATCCTAGACACTCGATCTTGGTTATTTTCGCTTTCGCGGCTGGCAGCAAAGTTCAGAACCATGTTTCTGTGAATAACTCTTGAACCGTAAGTCACAGACGCTCGCTCTTGGCTGCATTCGTTTCAGCTCGTGGCAGCCAGTCTAAAAAACACTATCTTGGACTTCTCTGGATGTTTCCCAGGCGAGCTATTGGCAGCATGTTCAGAACCACTGTTTCTGAGGCTAATTCTTGAACCGTAAGTCATAGACGCTCGATCTTGACGGCATTCGTCTCAGCGCCTGGCAGATAGTATAGAAGCACTGTTTCCCACTGTTTCTGAGGCTAATTCTTGAACCGTAAGTCATAGACGCTCGATCTTGGCGGCATTCGTCTCAGCGCCTGGCAATTAGTATAGAAGCACTGTCTTTGACTTCTCTGGATGTTTCCCAGGCGAGCTATTGACAAGTAAATCCTAGACGCTCGATCTTGGTTATTTTCGCTTTCGCGGCTGGCAGCAAAGTTCAGAACCATGTTTCTGTGAATAACTCTTGAACCGTAAGTCACAGACCCTCGCTCTTGGCTGCATTCGTTTCAGCTCGTGGCAGCCAGTCTAAAAAACACTATCTTGGACTTCTCTGGATGTTTCCCAGGCGAGCTATTGGCAGCTTGTTCAGAACCACTGTTTCTGAGGCTAATTCTTGAACCGTAAGTCATAGACGCTCGATCTTGGCGGCATTCGTCTCAGCGCCTGGCAGTTAGTATAGAAGCACTGTTTCCCACTGTTTCTGAGGCTAATTCTTGAACCGTAAGTCATAGACTCTAGATCTTGGCGGCATTCGTCTCAGCGCCTGGCAATTAGTATAGAAGCACTGTCTTTGACTTCTCTGGATGTTTCCCAGGCGAGCTATTGGCAGCATGTTCAGAACCACTGTTTCTGAGGCTAATTCTTGAACCGTAAGTCATAGACGCTAGATCTTGGCGGCATTCGTCTCAGCGCCTGGCAATTAGTATATAAGCACTGTCTTTGACTTCCCTGGATGTTTCCCAGTCGAGCTATTGACAAGTAAATCCTAGACGCTCGATCTTGGTTATTTTCGCTTTCGCGGCTGGCAGCAAAGTTCAGAACCATGTTTCTGTGAATAACTCTTGAACCGTAAGTCACAGACGCTCGCTCTTGGCTGCATTCGTTTCAGCTCGTGGCAGCCAGTCTAAAAAACTTTATCTTGGACTTCTCTGGATGCTTCCCAGGCGGGCTATTGGCAGCATGTTCAGAACCACTGTTTCTGAGGCTAATTCTTGAACCGTAAGTCATAGCCGCTCGATCTTGGCGGCATTCGTCTCAGCGCCTGGCAGTTAGTATAGAAGCACTGTTTCCCACTGTTTCTGAGGCTAATTCTTGAACCGTAAGTCATAGACGCTCGATCTTGGCGGCCTTCGTCTCAGCGCCTGGCAATTAGTATATAAGCACTGTCTTTGACTTCTCTGGATGTTTCCCAGGCGAGCTATTGACAAGTAAATCCTAGACGCTCGATCTTGGTTATTTTCGCTTTCGCGGCTGGCAGCAAAGTTCAGAACCATGTTTCTGTGAATAACTCTTGAACCGTAAGTCACAGACGCTTCGTTTCAGCTCGTGGCAGCCAGTCTAAAAAACACTATCTTGGACTTCTCTGGATGTTTCCCAGGCGAGCTATTGGCAGCATGTTCAGAACCACTGTTTCTGAGGCTAATTCTTGAACCGTAAGTCATAGACGCTCGATCTTGGCGGCATTCGTCTCAGCGCCTGGCAGTTAGTATAGAAGCACTGTTTCCCACTGTTTCTGAGGCTAATTCTTGAACCGTAAGTCATAGACGCTCGATCTTGGCGGCCTTCGTCTCAGCGCCTGGCAATTAGTATATAAGCACTGTCTTTGACTTCTCTGGATGTTTCCCAGGCGAGCTATTGACAAGTAAATCCTAGACGCTCGATCTTGGTTATTTTCGCTTTCGCGGCTGGCAGCAAAGTTCAGAACCATGTTTCTGTGAATAACTCTTGAACCGTAAGTCTCAGACGCTCGCTCTAGGCTGCATTCGTTTCAGCTCGTGGCAGCCAGTCCAAAAAACTTTATCTTGGACTTCTCTGGATGCTTCCTAGGCGAGCTATTGGCAGCATGTTCAGAACCACTGTTTCTGAGGCTAATTCTTGAACCGTAAGTCATAGACGCTCGATCTTGGCGGCATTCGTCTCAGCGCCTGGCAGTTAGTATAGAAGCACTGTTTCCCACTGTTTCTGAGGCTAATTCTTGAACCGTAAGTCATAGACGCTAGATCTTGGCGGCATTCGTCTCAGCGCCTGGCAATTAGTATATAAGCACTGTCTTTGACTTCTCTGGATGTTTCCCAGGCGAGCTATTGACAAGTAAATCCTAGACGCTCGATCTTGGTTATTTTCGCTTTCGCGGCTGGCAGCAAAGTTCAGAACCATGTTTCTGTGAATAACTCTTGAACCGTAAGTCACAGACGCTCGCTCTTGGCTGCATTCGTTTCAGCTCGTGGCAGCCAGTCTAAAAAACTTTATCTTGGACTTCTCTGGATGCTTCCCGGGCGAGCTATTGGCAGCATGTTCAGAACCACTGTTTCTGAGGCTAATTCTTGAACCGTAAGTCATAGACGCTCGATCTTGGCGGCATTCGTCTCAGCGCCTGGCAGTTAGTATAGAAGCACTGTTTCCCACTGTTTCTGAGGCTAATTCTTGAACCGTAAGTCATAGACGCTAGATCTTGGCGGCATTCGTCTCAGCGCCTGGCAATTAGTATATAAACACTGTCTTTGACTTCTCTGGATGTTTCCCAGGCGAGCTATTGACAAGTAAATCCTAGACGCTCGATCTTGGTTATTTTCGCTTTCGCGGCTGGCAGCAAAGTTCAGAACCATGTTTCTGTGAATAACTCTTGAACCGTAAGTCACAGACGCTCGCTCTTGGCTGCATTCGTTTCAGCTCGTGGCAGCCAGTCTAAAAAACTTTATCTTGGACTTCTCTGGATGCTTCCCAGGCGAGCTATTGGCAGCATGTTCAGAACCACTGTTTCTGAGGCTAATTCTTGAACCGTAAGTCATAGACGCTCGATCTTGGCGGCATTCGTCTCAGCGCCTGGCAGTTAGTATAGAAGCACTGTTTCCCACTGTTTCTGAGGCTAATTCTTGAACCGTAAGTCATAGACGCTCGATCTTGGCGGCATTCGTCTCAGCGCCTGGCAATTAGTATATAAGCACTGTCTTTGACTTCTCTGGATGTTTCCCAGGCGAGCTATTGACAAGTAAATCCTAGACGCTCGATCTTGGTTATTTTCGCTTTCGCGGCTGGCAGCAAAGTTCAGAACCATGTTTCTGTGAATAACTCTTGAACCGTAAGTCACAGACGCTCGCTCTTGGCTGCATTCGTTTCAGCTCGTGGCAGCCAGTCTAAAAAACTTTATCTTGGACTTCTCTGGATGCTTCCCAGGCGAGCTATTGGCAGCATGTTCAGAACCACTGTTTCTGAGGCTAATTCTTGAACCGTAAGTCATAGACGCTCGATCTTGGCGGCATTCGTCTCAGCGCCTGGCAGTTAGTATAGAAGCACTGTTTCCCACTGTTTCTGAGGCTAATTCTTGAACCGTAAGTCATAGACGCTCGATCTTGGCGGCATTCGTCTCAGCGCCTGGCAATTAGTATAGAAGCACTGTCTTTGACTTCTCTGGATGTTTCCCAGGCGAGCTATTGACAAGTAAATCCTAGACGCTCGATCTTGGTTATTTTCGCTTTCGCGGCTGGCAGCAAAGTTCAGAACCATGTTTCTGTGAATAACTCTTGAACCGTAAGTCACAGACGCTCGCTCTTGGCTGCATTCGTTTCAGCTCGTGGCAGCCAGTCTAAAAAACACTATCTTGGACTTCTCTGGATGTTTCCCAGGCGAGCTATTGGCAGCATGTTCAGAACCACTGTTTCTGAGGCTAATTCTTGAACCGTAAGTCATAGACGCTCGATCTTGGCGGCATTCGTCTCAGCGCCTGGCAGATAGTATAGAAGCACTGTTTCCCACTGTTTCTGAGGCTAATTCTTGAACCGTAAGTCATAGACGCTCGATCGTGGCGGCATTCGTCTCAGCGCCTGGCAATTAGTATAGAAGCACTGTCTTTGACTTCTCTGGATGTTTCCCAGGCGAGCTATTGACAAGTAAATCCTAGACGCTCGATCTTGGTTATTTTCGCTTTCGCGGCTGGCAGCAAAGTTCAGAACCATGTTTCTGTGAATAACTCTTGAACCGTAAGTCACAGACGCTCGCTCTTGGCTGCATTCGATTCAGCTCGTGGCAGCCAGTCTAAAAAACACTATCTTAGACTTCTCTGGATGCTTCCCAGGCGAGCTATTGGCAGCATGTTCAGAACCACTGTTTCTGAGGCTAATTCTTGAACCGTACGTCATAGACGCTCGATCTTGGCGGCATTCGTCTCAGCGCCTGGCAATTAGTATAGAAGCAATGTCTTTGACTTCTCTGGATGTTTCCCAGGCGAGCTATTGACAAGTAAATCCTAGACGCTCGATCTTGGTTATTTTCGCTTTCGCGGCTGGCAGCAAAGTTCAGAACCATGTTTCTGTGAATAACTCTTGAACCGTAAGTCACAGACGCTCGCTCTTGGCTGCATTCGTTTCAGCTCGTGACAGCCAGTCTAAAAAACACTATCTTAGACTTCTCTGGATGCTTCCCAGGCGAGCTATTGGCAGCATGTTCAGAACCACTGTTTCTGAGGCTAATTCTTGAACCGTAAGTCATAGACGCTCGATCTTGGCGGCATTCGTCTCAGCGCCTGGCAATTAGTATATAAGCACTGTCTTTGACTTCTCTGGATGTTTCCCAGGCGAGCTATTGACAAGTAAATCCTAGACGCTCGATCTTGGTTATTTTCGCTTTCGCGGCTGGCAGCAAAGTTCAGAACCATGTTTCTGTGAATAACTCTTGAACCGTAAGTCACAGACGCTCGCTCTTGGCTGCATTCGTTTCAGCTCGTGGCAGCCAGTCTAAAAAACTTTATCTTGGACTTCTCTGGATGCTTCCCAGGCGAGCTATTGGCAGCATGTTCAGAACCACTGTTTCTGAGGCTAATTCTTGAACCGTAAGTCATAGACGCTCGATCTTGGCGGCATTCGTCTCAGCGCCTGGCAGTTAGTATAGAAGCACTGTTTCCCACTGTTTCTGAGGCTAATTCTTGAACCGTAAGTCATAGACGCTAGATCTTGGTGGCATTCGTCTCAGCGCCTGGCAATTAGTATAGAAGCACTGTCTTTGACTTCTCTGGATGTTTCCCAGGCGAGCTATTGACAAGTAAATCCTAGACACTCGATCTTGGTTATTTTCGCTTTCGCGGCTGGCAGCAAAGTTCAGAACCATGTTTCTGTGAATAACTCTTAAACCGTAAGTCACAGACCCTCGCTCTTGGCTGCATTCGTTTCAGCTCGTGGCAGCCAGTCTAAAAAACACTATCTTGGACTTCTCTGTATGTTTCCCAGGCGAGCTATTGGCAGCTTGTTCAGAACCACTGTTTCTGAGGCTAATTCTTGAACCGTAAGTCATAGACGCTCGATCTTGGCGGCATTCGTCTCAGCGCCTTGCAGTTAGTATAGAAGCACTGTTTCCCACTGTTTCTGAGGCTAATTCTTGAACCGTAAGTCATAGACGCTAGATCTTGGCGGCATTCGTCTCAGCGCCTGGCAATTAGTATAGAAGCACTGTCTTTGACTTCTCTGGATGTTACCCAGGCGAGCTATTGACAAGTAAATCCTAGACGCTCGATCTTGGTTATTTTCGATTTCGCGCTGGCAGCAAAGTTCAGAACCATGTTTCTGTGAATAACTCTTGAACCGTAAGTCACAGACGCTCGCTCTTGGCTGCATTCGTTTCAGCTCGTGGCAGCCAGTCTAAAAAACACTATCTTAGACTTCTCTTGATGCTTCCCAGGCGAGCTATTGGCAGCATGTTCAGAACCACTGTTTCTGAGGCTAATTCTTGAACCGTAAGTCATAGACGCTCGATCTTGGCGGCATTCGTCTCAGCGCCTGGCAATTAGTATAGAAGCAATGTCTTTGACTTCTCTGGAAGTTTCCCAGGCGAGCTATTGACAAGTAAATCCTAGACGCTCGATCTTGGTTATTTTCGCTTTCGCGGCTGGCAGCAAAGTTCAGAACCATGTTTCTGTGAATAACTCTTGAACCGTAAGTCACAGACGCTCGCTCTTGGCTGCATTCGTTTCAGCTCGTGGCAGCCAGTCTAAAAAACACTATTTTGGACTTCTCTGGATGTTTCCCAGGCGAGCTATTGGCAGCATGTTCAGAACCACTGTCTCTGAGGCTAATTCTTGAACCGTAAGTCATAGACGCTCGATCTTGGCGGCATTCGTCTCAGCGCCTGGCAGTTAGTATAGAAGCACTGTTTCCCACTGTTTCTGAGGCTAATTCTTGAACCGTAAGTCATAGACGCTCGATCTTGGCGGCATTCGTCTCAGCGCCTGGCAATTAGTATAAAAGCACTGTCTTTGACTTCTCTGGATGTTTCCCAGGCGAGCTATTGACAAGCAAATCCTAGACGCTCGATCTTGGTTATTTTCGCTTTCGCGGCTGGCAGCAAAGTTCAGAACCATGTTTCTGTGAATAACTCTTGAACGGTAAGTCACAGACGCTCGCTCTTGGCTGCATTAGTTTCAGCTCGTGGCAGCCAGTCTAAAAAAACTTTATCTTGGACTTCTCTGGATGTTTCCCAGGCGAGCTATTGGCAGCATGTTCAGAACCACTGTTTCTGAGGCTAATTCTTGAACCGTAAGTCATAGACGCTCGATCTTGACGGCATTCGTCTCAGCGCCTGGCAGATAGTATAGAAGCACTGTTTCCCACTGTTTCTGAGGCTAATTCTTGAACCGTAAGTCATAGACGCTCGATCTTGGCGGCATTCGTCTCAGCGCCTTGCAGTTAGTATAGAAGCACTGTTTCCCACTGTTTCTGAGGCTAATTCTTGAACCGTAAGTCATAGACGCTAGATCTTGGCGGCATTCGTCTCAGCGCCTGGCAATTAGTATAGAAGCACTGTCTTTGACTTCTCTGGATGTTACCCAGGCGAGCTATTGACAAGTAAATCCTAGACGCTCGATCTTGGTTATTTTCGATTTCGCGGCTGGCAGCAAAGTTCAGAACCATGTTTCTGTGAATAACTCTTGAACCGTAAGTCACAGACGCTCGCTCTTGGCTGCATTCGTTTCAGCTCGTGGCAGCCAGTCTAAATAACACTATCTTAGACTTCTCTTGATGCTTCCCAGGCGAGCTATTGGCAGCATGTTCAGAACCACTGTTTCTGAGGCTAATTCTTGAACCGTAAGTCATAGACGCTCGATCTTGGCGGCATTCGTCTCAGCGCCTGGCAATTAGTATAGAAGCAATGTCTTTGACTTCTCTGGAAGTTTCCCAGGCGAGCTATTGACAAGTAAATCCTAGACGCTCGATCTTGGTTATTTTCGCTTTCGCGGCTGGCAGCAAAGTTCAGAACCATGTTTCTGTGAATAACTCTTGAACCGTAAGTCACAGACGCTCGCTCTTGGCTGCATTCGTTTCAGCTCGTGGCAGCCAGTCTAAAAAACACTATTTTGGACTTCTCTGGATGTTTCCCAGGCGAGCTATTGGCAGCATGTTCAGAACCACTGTCTCTGAGGCTAATTCTTGAACCGTAAGTCATAGACGCTCGATCTTGGCGGCATTCGTCTCAGCGCCTGGCAGTTAGTATAGAAGCACTGTTTCCCACTGTTTCTGAGGCTAATTCTTGAACCGTAAGTCATAGACGCTCGATCTTGGCGGCATTCGTCTCAGCGCCTGGCAATTAGTATAAAAGCACTGTCTTTGACTTCTCTGGATGTTTCCCAGGCGAGCTATTGACAAGCAAATCCTAGACGCTCCGATCTTGGTTATTTTCGCTTTCGCGGCTGGCAGCAAAGTTCAGAACCATGTTTCTGTGAATAACTCTTGAACGGTAAGTCACAGACGCTCGCTCTTGGCTGCATTCGTTTCAGCTCGTGGCAGCCAGTCTAAAAAACTTTATCTTGGACTTCTCTGGATGTTTCCCAGGCGAGCTATTGGCAGCATGTTCAGAACCACTGTTTCTGAGGCTAATTCTTGAACCGTAAGTCATAGACGCTCGATCTTGACGGCATTCGTCTCAGCGCCTGGCAGATAGTATAGAAGCACTGTTTCCCACTGTTTCTGAGGCTAATTCTTGAACCGTAAGTCATAGACGCTCGATCTTGGCGGCATTCGTCTCAGCGCCTGGCAATTAGTATAGAAGCACTGTCTTTGACTTCTCTGGATGTTTCCCAGGCGAGCTATTGACAAGTAAATCCTAGACGCTCGATCTTGGTTATTTTCGCTTTCGCGGCTGGCAGCAAAGTTCAGAACCATGTTTCTGTGAATAACTCTTAAACCGTAAGTCACAGACCCTCGCTCTTGGCTGCATTCGTTTCAGCTCGTGGCAGCCAGTCTAAAAAACACTATCTTGGACTTCTCTGGATGTTTCCCAGGCGAGCTATTGGCAGCTTGTTCAGAACCACTGTTTCTGAGGCTAATTCTTGAACCGTAAGTCATAGACGCTCGATCTTGGCGGCATTCGTCTCAGCGCCTGGCAATTAGTATAGAAGCACTGTCTTTGACTTCTCTGGATGTTTCCCAGGCGAGCTATTGACAAGTAAATCCTAGACGCTCGATCTTGGTTATTTTCGCTTTCGCGGCTGGCAGCAAAGTTCAGAACCATGTTTCTGTGAATAACTCTTGAACCGTAAGTCACAGACGCTCGCTCTTGGCTGCATTCGTTTCAGCTCGTGGCAGCCAGTCTAAAAAACACTATCTTAGACTTCTCTGGATGCTTCCCAGGCGAGCTATTGGCAGCATGTTCAGAACCACTGTTTCTGAGGCTAATTCTTGAACCGTAAGTCATAGACGCTCGATCTTGGCGGCATTCGTCTCAGCGCCTGGCAATTAGTATAGAAGCAATGTCTTTGACTTCTCTGGAAGTTTCCCAGGCGAGCTATTGACAAGTAAATCCTAAACGCTCGATCTTGGTTATTTTCGCTTTCGCGGCTGGCAGCAAAGTTCAGAACCATGTTTCTGTGAATAACTCTTGAACCGTAAGTCACAGACGCTCGCTCTTGGCTGCATTCGTTTCAGCTCGTGGCAGCCAGTCTAAAAAACACTATTTTGGACTTCTCTGGATGTTTCCCAGGCGAGCTATTGGCAGCATGTTCAGAACCACTGTTTCTGAGGCTAATTCTTGAACCGTAAGTCATAGACGCTCGATCTTGGCGGCATTCGTCTCAGCGCCTGGCAGTTAGTATAGAAGCACTGTTTCCAACTGTTTCTGAGGCTAATTCTTGAACCGTAAGTCATAGACGCTCGATCTTGGCGGCATTCGTCTCAGCGCCTGGCAATTAGTATAGAAGCACTGTCTTTGACTTCTCTGGATGTTTCCCAGGCGAGCTATTGACAAGTAAATCCTAGACGCTCGAGCTTGGTTATTTTCGCTTTCGCGGCTGGCAGCAAAGTTCAGAACCATGTTTCTGTGAATAACTCTTGAACCGTTAGTCACAGACGCTCGCTCTTGGCTGCATTCGTTTCAGCTCGTGGCAGCCAGTCTAAAAAACACTATCTTGGACTTCTCTGGATGTTTCCCAGCCGAGCTATTGGCAGCATGTTCAGAACCACTGTTTCTGAGGCTAATTCTTGAACCGTAAGTCATAGACGCTCGATCTTGGCGGCATTCGTCTCAGCGCCTGGCAGTTAGTATAGAAGCACTGTCTTTGACTTCTCTGGATGTTTCCCAGGCGAGCTATTGACAAGTAAATCCTAGACACTCGAGCTTGGTTATTTTCGCTTTCGCGGCTGGCAGCAAAGTTCAGAACCATGTTTCTGTGAATAACTCTTGAACCGTTAGTCACAGACGCTCGCTCTTGGCTGCATTCGTTTCAGCTCGTGGCAGCCAGTCTAAAAAACACTATCTTGGACTTCTCTGGATGTTTCCCAGCCGAGCTATTGGCAGCATGTTCAGAACCACTGTTTCTGAGGCTAATTCTTGAACCGTAAGTCATAGACGCTCGATCTTGGCGGCATTCGTCTCAGCGCCTGGCAGTTAGTATATAAGCACTGTTTCCCACTGTTTCTGAGGCTAATTCTTGAACCGTAAGTCATAGACGCTCGATCTTGGCGGCATTCGTCTCAGCGCCTGGCAGTTAGTATAGAAGCACTGTCTTTGACTTCTCTGGATGTTTCCCAGGCGAGCTATTGACAAGTAAATCCTAGACACTCGAGCTTGGTTATTTTCGCTTTCGCGGCTGGCAGCAAAGTTCAGAACCATGTTTCTGTGAATAACTCTTGAACCGTAAGTCACAGACGCTCGCTCTTGGCTGCATTCGTTTCAGCTCGTGGCAGCCAGTCTAAAAAACACTATCTTGGACTTCTCTGGATGTTTCCCAGGCGAGCTATTGGCAGCATGTTCAGAACCACTGTTTCTGAGGCTAATTCTTGAACCGTAAGTCATAGACGCTCGATCTTGGCAGCATTCGTCTCAGCGCCTGGCAGATAGTATAGAAGCACTGTTTCCCACTGTTTCTGAGGCTAATTCTTGAACCGTAAGTCATAGACTCTCGATCTTGGCGGCATTCGTCTCAGCGCCTGGCAATTAGTATAGAAGCACTGTCTTTGACTTCTCTGGATGTTTCCCAGGCGAGCTATTGACAAGTAAATCCTAGACGCTCGAGCTTGGTTATTTTCGCTTTCGCGGCTGGCAGCAAAGTTCAGAACCATGTTTCTGTGAATAACTCTTGAACCGTAAGTCACAGACGCTCGCTCTTGGCTGCATTCGTTTCAGCTCATGGCAGCCAGTCTAAAAAACACTATCTTGGACTTCTCTGGATGTTTCCCAGGCGAGCTATTGGCAGCATGTTCAGAACCACTGTTTCTGAGGCTAATTCTTGAACCGTAAGTCATAGACGCTCGATCTTGACGGCATTCGTCTCAGCGCCTGGCAGATAGTATAGAAGCACTGTTTCCCACTGTTTCTGAGGCTAATTCTTGAACCGTAAGTCATAGACGCTCGATCTTGGCGGCATTCGTCTCAGCGCCTGGCAATTAGTATAGAAGCAATGTCTTTGACTTCTCTGGATGTTTCCCAGGCGAGCTATTGACAAGTAAATCCTAGACGCTCGATCTTGGTTATTTTCGCTTTCGCGGCTGGCAGCAAAGTTCAGAACCATGTTTCTGTGAATAACTCTTAAACCGTAAGTCACAGACCCTCGCTCTTGGCTGCATTCGTTTCAGCTCGTGGCAGCCAGTCTAAAAAACACTATCTTAGACTTCTCTGGATGCTTCCCAGGCGAGCTATTGGCAGCATGTTCAGAACCACTGTTTCTGAGGCTAATTCTTGAACCGTAAGTCATAGACGCTCGATCTTGGCGGCATTCGTCTCAGCGCCTGGCAATTAGTATAGAAGCAATGTCTTTGACTTCTCTGGAAGTTTCCCAGGCGAGCTATTGACAAGTAAATCCTAGACGCTCGATCTTGGTTATTTTCGCTTTCGCGGCTGGCAGCAAAGTTCAGAACCATGTTTCTGTGAATAACTCTTGAACCGTAAGTCACAGACGCTCGCTCTTGGCTGCATTCGTTTCAGCTCGTGGCAGCCAGTCTAAAAAACACTATTTTGGACTTCTCTGGATGTTTCCCAGGCGAGCTATTGGCAGCATGTTCAGAACCACTGTCTCTGAGGCTAATTCTTGAACCGTAAGTCATAGACGCTCGATCTTGGCGGCATTCGTCTCAGCGCCTGGCAGTTAGTATAGAAGCACTGTTTCCCACTGTTTCTGAGGCTAATTCTTGAACCGTAAGTCATAGACGCTCGATCTTGGCGGCATTCGTCTCAGCGCCTGGCAATTAGTATAAAAGCACTGTCTTTGACTTCTCTGGATGTTTCCCAGGCGAGCTATTGACAAGCAAATCCTAGACGCTCGATCTTGGTTATTTTCGCTTTCGCGGCTGGCAGCAAAGTTCAGAACCATGTTTCTGTGAATAACTCTTGAACGGTAAGTCACAGACGCTCGCTCTTGGCTGCATTCGTTTCAGCTCGTGGCAGCCAGTCTAAAAAACTTTATCTTGGACTTCTCTGGATGTTTCCCAGGCGAGCTATTGGCAGCATGTTCAGAACCACTGTTTCTGAGGCTAATTCTTGAACCGTAAGTCATAGACGCTCGATCTTGACGGCATTCGTCTCAGCGCCTGGCAGATAGTATAGAAGCACTGTTTCCCACTGTTTCTGAGGCTAATTCTTGAACCGTAAGTCATAGACGCTCGATCTTGGCGGCATTCGTCTCAGCGCCTGGCAATTAGTATAGAAGCACTGTCTTTGACTTCTCTGGATGTTTCCCAGGCGAGCTATTGACAAGTAAATCCTAGACGCTCGATCTTGGTTATTTTCGCTTTCGCGGCTGGCAGCAAAGTTCAGAACCATGTTTCTGTGAATAACTCTTAAACCGTAAGTCACAGACCCTCGCTCTTGGCTGCATTCGTTTCAGCTCGTGGCAGCCAGTCTAAAAAACACTATCTTGGACTTCTCTGGATGTTTCCCAGGCGAGCTATTGGCAGCTTGTTCAGAACCACTGTTTCTGAGGCTAATTCTTGAACCGTAAGTCATAGACGCTCGATCTTGGCGGCATTCGTCTCAGCGCCTGGCAATTAGTATAGAAGCACTGTCTTTGACTTCTCTGGATGTTTCCCAGGCGAGCTATTGACAAGTAAATCCTAGACGCTCGATCTTGGTTATTTTCGCTTTCGCGGCTGGCAGCAAAGTTCAGAACCATGTTTCTGTGAATAACTCTTGAACCGTAAGTCACAGACGCTCGCTCTTGGCTGCATTCGTTTCAGCTCGTGGCAGCCAGTCTAAAAAACACTATCTTAGACTTCTCTGGATGCTTCCCAGGCGAGCTATTGGCAGCATGTTCAGAACCACTGTTTCTGAGGCTAATTCTTGAACCGTAAGTCATAGACGCTCGATCTTGGCGGCATTCGTCTCAGCGCCTGGCAGTTAGTATAGAAGCACTGTTTCCCACTGTTTCTGAGGCTAATTCTTGAACCGTAAGTCATAGACGCTCGATCTTGGCGGCATTCGTCTCAGCGCCTGGCAATTAGTATAGAAGCACTGTCTTTGACTTCTCTGGATGTTTCCCAGGCGAGCTATTGACAAGTAAATCCTAGACGCTCGAGCTTGGTTATTTTCGCTTTCGCGGCTGGCAGCAAAGTTCAGAACCATGTTTCTGTGAATAACTCTTGAACCGTTAGTCACAGACGCTCGCTCTTGGCTGCATTCGTTTCAGCTCGTGGCAGCCAGTCTAAAAAACACTATCTTGGACTTCTCTGGATGTTTCCCAGCCGAGCTATTGGCAGCATGTTCAGAACCACTGTTTCTGAGGCTAATTCTTGAACCGTAAGTCATAGACGCTCGATCTTGGCGGCATTCGTCTCAGCGCCTGGCAGTTAGTATAGAAGCACTGTCTTTGACTTCTCTGGATGTTTCCCAGGCGAGCTATTGACAAGTAAATCCTAGACACTCGAGCTTGGTTATTTTCGCTTTCGCGGCTGGCAGCAAAGTTCAGAACCATGTTTCTGTGAATAACTCTTGAACCGTAAGTCACAGACGCTCGCTCTTGGTTGCATTCGTTTCAGCTCGCGGCAGCCAGTCTAAAAAATACTATTTTGGACTTCTCTGGATGTTTCCCAGGCGAGCTATTGGCAGCATGTTCAGAACCACTGTTTCTGAGGCTAATTCTTGAACCGTAAGTCATAGACGCTCGATCTTGGCGGCATTCGTCTCAGCGCCTGGCAGTTAGTATATAAGCACTGTTTCCCACTGTTTCTGAGGCTAATTCTTGAACCGTAAGTCATAGACGCTCGATCTTGGCGGCATTCGTCTCAGCGCCTGGCAATTATTATAAAAGCACTGTCTTTGACTTCTCTGGATGTTTCCCAGGCGAGCTATTGACAAGTAAATCCTAGACGCTCGATCTTGGTTATTTTCGCTTTCGCGGCTGGCAGCAAAGTTCAGAACCATGTTTCTGTGAATAACTCTTGAACCGTAAGTCACAGACGCTCGCTCTTGGCTGCATTCGTTTCAGCTCGTGGCAGCCAGTCTAAAAAACACTATCTTGGACTTCTCTGGATGTTTCCCAGGCGAGCTATTGGCAGCATGTTCAGAACCACTGTTTCTGAGGCTAATTCTTGAACCGTAAGTCATAGACGCTCGATCTTGGCAGCATTCGTCTCAGCGCCTGGCAGATAGTATAGAAGCACTGTTTCCCACTGTTTCTGAGGCTAATTCTTGAACCGTAAGTCATAGACTCTCGATCTTGGCGGCATTCGTCTCAGCGCCTGGCAATTAGTATAGAAGCACTGTCTTTGACTTCTCTGGATGTTTCCCAGGCGAGCTATTGACAAGTAAATCCTAGACGCTCGAGCTTGGTTATTTTCGCTTTCGCGGCTGGCAGCAAAGTTCAGAACCATGTTTCTGTGAATAACTCTTGAACCGTAAGTCACAGACGCTCGCTCTTGGCTGCATTCGTTTCAGCTCATGGCAGCCAGTCTAAAAAACACTATCTTGGACTTCTCTGGATGTTTCCCAGGCGAGCTATTGGCAGCATGTTCAGAACCACTGTTTCTGAGGCTAATTCTTGAACCGTAAGTCATAGATGCTCGATCTTGGCGGCATTCGTCTCAGCGCCTGGCAGTTAGTATAGAAGCACTGTTTCCCACTGTTTCTGAGGCTAATTCTTGAACCGTACGTCATAGACGCTCGATCTTGGCGGCATTCGTCTCAGCGCCTGGCAATTAGTATAAAAGCACTGTCTTTGACTTCTCTGGATGTTTCCCAGGCGAGCTATTGACAAGCAAATCCTAGACGCTCGATCTTGGTTATTTTCGCTTTCGCGGCTGGCAGCAAAGTTCAGAACCATGTTTCTGTGAATAACTCTTGAACGGTAAGTCACAGACGCTCGCTCTTGGCTGCATTCGTTTCAGCTCGTGGCAGCCAGTCTAAAAAACTTTATCTTGGACTTCTCTGGATGTTTCCCAGGCGAGCTATTGGCAGCATGTTCAGAACCACTGTTTCTGAGGCTAATTCTTGAACCGTAAGTCATAGACGCTCGATCTTGGCGGCATTCGTCTCAGCGCCTGGCAATTAGTATAGAAGCACTGTCTTTGACTTCTCTGGATGTTTCCCAGGCGAGCTATTGACAAGTAAATCCTAGACGCTCGATCTTGGTTATTTTCGCTTTCGCGGCTGGCAGCAAAGTTCAGAACCATGTTTCTGTGAATAACTCTTAAACCGTAAGTCACAGACCCTCGCTCTGGCTGCATTCGTTTCAGCTCGTGGCAGCCAGTCTAAAAAACACTATTTTGGACTTCTCTGGATGTTTCCCAGGCGAGCTATTGGCAGCATGTTCAGAACCACTGTTTCTGAGGCTAATTCTTGAACCGTAAGTCATAGATGCTCGATCTTGGCGGCATTCGTCTCAGCGCCTGGCAGTTAGTATAGAAGCACTGTTTCCCACTGTTTCTGAGGCTAATTCTTGAACCGTAAGTCATAGACGCTCGATCTTGGCGGCATTCGTCTCAGCGCCTGGCAATTAGTATAGAAGCACTGTCTTTGACTTCTCTGGATGTTTCCCAGGCGAGCTATTGACAAGTAAATCCTAGACACTCGTTCTTGGTTATTTTCGCTTTCGCGGCTGGCAGCAAAGTTCAGAACCTTGTTTCTGTGAATAACTCTTGAACCGTAAGTCACAGACGCTCGCTCTTGGCTGCATTCGTTTCAGCTCGTGGCAGCCAGTCTAAAAAACACTATCTTGGACTTCTCTGGATGTTTCCCAGGCGAGCTATTGGCAGCATGTTCAGAACCACTGTTTCTGAGGCTAATTCTTGAACCGTAAGTTATAGACGCTCGATCTTGGCGGCATTCGTCTCAGCGCCTGGCAATTAGTATAGAAGCACTGTCTTTGACTTCTCTGGATGTTTCCCAGGCGAGCTATTGACAAGTAAATCCTAGACGCTCGATCTTGGTTATTTTCGCTTTCGCGGCTGGCAGCAAAGTTCAGAACCATGTTTCTGTGAATAACTCTTAAACCGTAAGTCACAGACCCTCGCTCTTGGCTGCATTCGTTTCAGCTCGTGGCAGCCAGTCTAAAAAACACTATTTTGGACTTCTCTGGATGTTTCCCAGGCGAGCTATTGGCAGCATGTTCAGAACCACTGTTTCTGAGGCTAATTCTTGAACCGTAAGTCATAGATGCTCGATCTTGGCGGCATTCGTCTCAGCGCCTGGCAGTTAGTATAGAAGCACTGTTTCCCACTGTTTCTGAGGCTAATTCTTGAACCGTAAGTCATAGACGCTCGATCTTGGCGGCATTCGTCTCAGCGCCTGGCAATTAGTATAGAAGCACTGTCTTTGACTTCTCTGGATGTTTCCCAGGCGAGCTATTGACAAGTAAATCCTAGACACTCGTTCTTGGTTATTTTCGCTTTCGCGGCTGGCAGCAAAGTTCAGAACCTTGTTTCTGTGAATAACTCTTGAACCGTAAGTCACAGACGCTCGCTCTTGGCTGCATTTGTTTCAGCTCGTGGCAGCCAGTCTAAAAAACACTATCTTGGACTTCTCTGGATGTTTCCCAGGCGAGCTATTGGCAGCATGTTCAGAACCACTGTTTCTGAGGCTAATTCTTGAACCGCAAGTCATAGACGCTCGATCTTGACGGCATTCGTCTCAGCGCCTGGCAGATAGTATAGAAGCACTGTTTCCCACTGTTTCTGAGGCTAATTCTTGAACCGTAAGTCATAGACGCTCGATCTTGGCGGCATTCGTCTCAGCGCCTGGCAATTAGTATAGAAGCAATGTCTTTGACTTCTCTGGATGTTTCCCAGGCGAGCTATTGACAAGTAAATCCTAGACGCTCGATCTTGGTTATTTTCGCTTTCGCGGCTGGCAGCAAAGTTCAGAACCATGTTTCTGTGAATAACTCTTAAACCGTAAGTCACAGACCCTCGCTCTTGGCTGCATTCGTTTCAGCTGGTGGCAGCCAGTCTAAAAAACACTATCTTAGACTTCTCTGGATGCTTCCCAGGCGAGCTATTGGCAGCATGTTCAGAACCACTGTTTCTGAGGCTAATTCTTGAACCGTAAGTCATAGACGCTCGATCTTGGCGGCATTCGTCTCAGCGCCTGGCAATTAGTATAGAAGCAATGTCTTTGACTTCTCTGGAAGTTTCCCAGGCGAGCTATTGACAAGTAAATCCTAGACGCTCGATCTTGGTTATTTTCGCTTTCGCGGCTGGCAGCAAAGTTCAGAACCATGTTTCTGTGAATAACTCTTAAACCGTAAGTCACAGACCCTCGCTCTTGGCTGCATTCGTTTCAGCTCGTGGCAGCCAGTCTAAAAAACACTATCTTAGACTTCTCTGGATGCTTCCCAGGCGAGCTATTGGCAGCATGTTCAGAACCACTGTTTCTGAGGCTAATCTTGAACCGTAAGTCATAGACGCTCGATCTTGGCGGCATTCGTCTCAGCGCCTGGCAGTTAGTATAGAAGCACTGTTTCCCACTGTTTCTGAGGCTAATTCTTGAACCGTAAGTCATAGACGCTCGATCTTGGCGGCATTCGTCTCAGCGCCTGGCAATTAGTATAAAAGCACTGTCTTTGACTTCTCTGGATGTTTCCCAGGCGAGCTATTGACAAGCAAATCCTAGACGCTCGATCTTGGTTATTTTCGCTTTCGCGGCTGGCAGCAAAGTTCAGAACCATGTTTCTGTGAATAACTCTTGAACGGTAAGTCACAGACGCTCGCTCTTGGCTGCATTCGTTTCAGCTCGTGGCAGCCAGTCTAAAAAACTTTATCTTGGACTTCTCTGGATGTTTCCCAGGCGAGCTATTGGCAGCATGTTCAGAACCACTGTTTCTGAGGCTAATTCTTGAACCGTAAGTCATAGACGCTCGATCTTGACGGCATTCGTCTCAGCGCCTGGCAGATAGTATAGAAGCACTGTTTCCCACTGTTTCTGAGGCTAATTCTTGAACCGTAAGTCATAGACGCTCGATCTTGGCGGCATTCGTCTCAGCGCCTGGCAATTAGTATAGAAGCACTGTCTTTGACTTCTCTGGATGTTTCCCAGGCGAGCTATTGACAAGTAAATCCTAGACGCTCGATCTTGGTTATTTTCGCTTTCGCGGCTGGCAGCAAAGTTCAGAACCATGTTTCTGTGAATAACTCTTAAACCGTAAGTCACAGACCCTCGCTCTTGGCTGCATTCGTTTCAGCTCGTGGCAGCCAGTCTAAAAAACACTATCTTGGACTTCTCTGGATGTTTCCCAGGCGAGCTATTGGCAGCTTGTTCAGAACCACTGTTTCTGAGGCTAATTCTTGAACCGTAAGTCATAGACGCTCGATCTTGGCGGCATTCGTCTCAGCGCCTGGCAGTTAGTATAGAAGCACTGTTTCCCACTGTTTCTGAGGCTAATTCTTGAACCGTAAGTCATAGACGCTAGATCTTGGCGGCCATTCGTCTCAGCGCCTGGCAATTAGTATAGAAGCACTGTCTTTGACTTCTCTGGATGTTTCCCAGGCGAGCTATTGACAAGTAAATCCTAGACGCTCGAGCTTGGTTATTTTCGCTTTCGCGGCTGGCAGCAAAGTTCAGAACCATGTTTCTGTGAATAACTCTTGAACCGTTAGTCACAGACGCTCGCTCTTGGCTGCATTCGTTTCAGCTCGTGGCAGCCAGTCTAAAAAAACACTATCTTGGACTTCTCTGGATGTTTCCCAGCCGAGCTATTGGCAGCATGTTCAGAACCACTGTTTCTGAGGCTAATTCTTGAACCGTAAGTCATAGACGCTCGATCTTGGCGGCATTCGTCTCAGCGCCTGGCAGTTAGTATAGAAGCACTGTCTTTGACTTCTCTGGATGTTTCCCAGGCGAGCTATTGACAAGTAAATCCTAGACGCTCGATCTTGGTTATTTTCGCATTCGCGGCTGGCAGCAAAGTTCAGAACCATGTTTCTGTGAATAACTCTTGAACCGTAAGTCACAGACGCTCGCTCTTGGCTGCATTCGTTTCAGCTCGTGGCAGCCAGTCTAAAAAATACTATTTTGGACTTCTCTGGATGTTTCCCAGGCGAGCTATTGGCAGCATGTTCAGAACCACTGTTTCTGAGGCTAATTCTTGAACCGTAAGTCATAGACGCTCGATCTTGGCGGCATTCGTCTCAGCGCCTGGCAGTTAGTATATAAGCACTGTTTCCCACTGTTTCTGAGGCTAATTCTTGAACCGTAAGTCATAGACGCTCGATCTTGGCGGCATTCGTCTCAGCGCCTGGCAATTATTATAAAAGCACTGTCTTTGACTTCTCTGGATGTTTCCCAGGCGAGCTATTGACAAGTAAATCCTAGACGCTCGATCTTGGTTATTTTCGCTTTCGCGGCTGGCAGCAAAGTTCAGAACCATGTTTCTGTGAATAACTCTTGAACCGTAAGTCACAGACGCTCGCTCTTGGCTGCATTCGTTTCAGCTCGTGGCAGCCAGTCTAAAAAACACTATCTTGGACTTCTCTGGATGTTTCCCAGGCGAGCTATTGGCAGCATGTTCAGAACCACTGTTTCTGAGGCTAATTCTTGAACCGTAAGTCATAGACGCTCGATCTTGGCAGCATTCGTCTCAGCGCCTGGCAGATAGTATAGAAGCACTGTTTCCCACTGTTTCTGAGGCTAATTCTTGAACCGTAAGTCATAGACTCTCGATCTTGGCGGCATTCGTCTCAGCGCCTGGCAATTAGTATAGAAGCACTGTCTTTGACTTCTCTGGATGTTTCCCAGGCGAGCTATTGACAAGTAAATCCTAGACGCTCGAGCTTGGTTATTTTCGCTTTCGCGGCTGGCAGCAAAGTTCAGAACCATGTTTCTGTGAATAACTCTTAAACCGTAAGTCACAGACCCTCGCTCCTGGCTGCATTCGTTTCAGCTCGTGGCAGCCAGTCTAAAAAACACTATCTTAGACTTCTCTGGATGCTTCCCAGGCGAGCTATTGGCAGCATGTTCAGAACCACTGTTTCTGAGGCTAATTCTTGAACCGTAAGTCATAGACGCTCGATCTTGGCGGCATTCGTCTCAGCGCCTGGCAATTAGTATAGAAGCAATGTCTTTGACTTCTCTGGAAGTTTCCCAGGCGAGCTATTGACAAGTAAATCCTAGACGCTCGATCTTGGTTATTTTCGCTTTCGCGGCTGGCAGCAAAGTTCAGAACCATGTTTCTGTGAATAACTCTTGAACCGTAAGTCACAGACGCTCGCTCTTGGCTGCATTCGTTTCAGCTCGTGGCAGCCAGTCTAAAAAACACTATTTTGGACTTCTCTGGATGTTTCCCAGGCGAGCTATTGGCAGCATGTTCAGAACCACTGTCTCTGAGGCTAATTCTTGAACCGTAAGTCATAGACGCTCGATCTTGGCGGCATTCGTCTCAGCGCCTGGCAGTTAGTATAGAAGCACTG
Source organism: Rhinoderma darwinii (assembly GCF_050947455.1). Classification (NCBI taxonomy): domain Eukaryota; kingdom Metazoa; phylum Chordata; class Amphibia; order Anura; family Rhinodermatidae; genus Rhinoderma; species Rhinoderma darwinii. Next base: position 9,374 of record NW_027464318.1, on the reverse strand, counting down.
TTTCCCACTGTTTCTGAGGCTAATTCTTGAACCGTAAGTCATAGACGCTCGATCTTGGCGGCATTCGTCTCAGCGCCTGGCAATTAGTATAAAAGCACTGTCTTTGACTTCTCTGGATGTTTCCCAGGCGAGCTATTGACAAGCAAATCCTAGACGCTCGATCTTGGTTATTTTCGCTTTCGCGGCTGGCAGCAAAGTTCAGAACCCTGTTTCTGTGAATAACTCTTGAACGGTAAGTCACAGACGCTCGCTCTTGGCTGCATTCGTTTCAGCTCGTGGCAGCCAGTCTAAAAAACTTTATCTTGGACTTCTCTGGATGTTTCCCAGGCGAGCTATTGGCAGCATGTTCAGAACCACTGTTTCTGAGGCTAATTCTTGAACCGTAAGTCATAGACGCTCGATCTTGACGGCATTCGTCTCAGCGCCTGGCAGATAGTATAGAAGCACTGTTTCCCACTGTTTCTGAGGCTAATTCTTGAACCGTAAGTCATAGACGCTCGATCTTGGCGGCATTCGTCTCAGCGCCTGGCAATTAGTATAGAAGCACTGTCTTTGACTTCTCTGGATGTTTCCCAGGCGAGCTATTGACAAGTAAATCCTAGACGCTCGATCTTGGTTATTTTCGCTTTCGCGGCTGGCAGCAAAGTTCAGAACCATGTTTCTGTGAATAACTCTTAAACCGTAAGTCACAGACCCTCGCTCTTGGCTGCATTCGTTTCAGCTCGTGGCAGCCAGTCTAAAAAACACTATCTTGGACTTCTCTGGATGTTTCCCAGGCGAGCTATTGGCAACTTGTTCAGAACCACTGTTTCTGAGGCTAATTCTTGAACCGTAAGTCATAGACGCTCGATCTTGGCGGCATTCGTCTCAGCGCCTGGCAATTAGTATAGAAGCACTGTCTTTGACTTCTCTGGATGTTTCCCAGGCGAGCTATTGACAAGTAAATCCTAGACGCTCGATCTTGGTTATTTTCGCTTTCGCGGCTGGCAGCAAAGTTCAGAACCATGTTTCTGTGAATAACTCTTGAACCGTAAGTCACAGACGCTCGCTCTTGGCTGCATTCGTTTCAGCTCGTGGCAGCCAGTCTAAAAAAACACTATCTTAGACTTCTCTGGATGCTTCCCAGGCGAGCTATTGGCAGCATGTTCAGAACCAATGTTTCTGAGGCTAATTCTTGAACCGTAAGTCATAGACGCTCGATCTTGGCGGCATTCGTCTCAGCGCCTGGCAATTAGTATAGAAGCAATGTCTTTGACTTCTCTGGAAGTTTCCCAGGCGAGCTATTGACAAGTAAATCCTAAACGCTCGATCTTGGTTATTTTCGCTTTCGCGGCTGGCAGCAAAGTTCAGAACCATGTTTCTGTGAATAACTCTTGAACCGTAAGTCACAGACGCTCGCTCTTGGCTGCATTCGTTTCAGCTCGTGGCAGCCAGTCTAAAAAACACTATTTTGGACTTCTCTGGATGTTTCCCAGGCGAGCTATTGGCAGCATGTTCAGAACCACTGTTTCTGAGGCTAATTCTTGAACCGTAAGTCATAGACGCTCGATCTTGGCGGCATTCGTCTCAGCGCCTGGCAGTTAGTATAGAAGCACTGTTTCCCACTGTTTCTGAGGCTAATTCTTGAACCGTAAGTCATAGACGCTCGATCTTGGCGGCATTCGTCTCAGCGCCTGGCAATTAGTATAGAAGCACTGTCTTTGACTTCTCTGGATGTTTCCCAGGCGAGCTATTGACAAGTAAATCCTAGACGCTCGAGCTTGGTTATTTTCGCTTTCGCGGCTGGCAGCAAAGTTCAGAACCATGTTTCTGTGAATAACTCTTGAACCGTTAGTCACAGACGCTCGCTCTTGGCTGCATTCGTTTCAGCTCGTGGCAGCCAGTCTAAAAAACACTATCTTGGACTTCTCTGGATGTTTCCCAGCCGAGCTATTGGCAGCATGTTCAGAACCACTGTTTCTGAGGCTAATTCTTGAACCGTAAGTCATAGACGCTCGATCTTGGCGGCATTCGTCTCAGCGCCTGGCAGTTAGTATAGAAGCACTGTCTTTGACTTCTCTGGATGTTTCCCAGGCGAGCTATTGACAAGTAAATCCTAGACACTCGAGCTTGGTTATTTTCGCTTTCGCGGCTGGCAGCAAAGTTCAGAACCATGTTTCTGTGAATAACTCTTGAACCGTTAGTCACAGACGCTCGCTCTTGGCTGCATTCGTTTCAGCTCGTGGCAGCCAGTCTAAAAAACACTATCTTGGACTTCTCTGGATGTTTCCCAGCCGAGCTATTGGCAGCATGTTCAGAACCACTGTTTCTGAGGCTAATTCTTGAACCGTAAGTCATAGACGCTCGATCTTGGCGGCATTCGTCTCAGCGCCTGGCAGTTAGTATAGAAGCACTGTCTTTGACTTCTCTGGATGTTTCCCAGGCGAGCTATTGACAAGTAAATCCTAGACGCTCGATCTTGGTTATTTTCGCATTCGCGGCTGGCAGCAAAGTTCAGAACCATGTTTCTGTGAATAACTCTTGAACCGTAAGTCACAGACGCTCGCTCTTGGCTGCATTCGTTTCAGCTCGTGGCAGCCAGTCTAAAAAATACTATTTTGGACTTCTCTGGATGTTTCCCAGGCGAGCTATTGGCAGCATGTTCAGAACCACTGTTTCTGAGGCTAATTCTTGAACCGTAAGTCATAGACGCTCGATCTTGGCGGCATTCGTCTCAGCGCCTGGCAGTTAGTATATAAGCACTGTTTCCCACTGTTTCTGAGGCTAATTCTTGAACCGTAAGTCATAGACGCTCGATCTTGGCGGCATTCGTCTCAGCGCCTGGCAATTATTATAAAAGCACTGTCTTTGACTTCTCTGGATGTTTCCCAGGCGAGCTATTGACAAGTAAATCCTAGACGCTCGATCTTGGTTATTTTCGCTTTCGCGGCTGGCAGCAAAGTTCAGAACCATGTTTCTGTGAATAACTCTTGAACCGTAAGTCACAGACGCTCGCTCTTGGCTGCATTCGTTTCAGCTCGTGGCAGCCAGTCTAAAAAACACTATCTTGGACTTCTCTGGATGTTTCCCAGGCGAGCTATTGGCAGCATGTTCAGAACCACTGTTTCTGAGGCTAATTCTTGAACCGTAAGTCATAGACGCTCGATCTTGGCAGCATTCGTCTCAGCGCCTGGCAGATAGTATAGAAGCACTGTTTCCCACTGTTTCTGAGGCTAATTCTTGAACCGTAAGTCATAGACTCTCGATCTTGGCGGCATTCGTCTCAGCGCCTGGCAATTAGTATAGAAGCACTGTCTTTGACTTCTCTGGATGTTTCCCAGGCGAGCTATTGACAAGTAAATCCTAGACGCTCGAGCTTGGTTATTTTCGCTTTCGCGGCTGGCAGCAAAGTTCAGAACCATGTTTCTGTGAATAACTCTTGAACCGTAAGTCACAGACGCTCGCTCTTGGCTGCATTCGTTTCAGCTCATGGCAGCCAGTCTAAAAAACACTATCTTGGACTTCTCTGGATGTTTCCCAGGCGAGCTATTGGCAGCATGTTCAGAACCACTGTTTCTGAGGCTAATTCTTGAACCGTAAGTCATAGATGCTCGATCTTGGCGGCATTCGTCTCAGCGCCTGGCAGTTAGTATAGAAGCACTGTTTCCCACTGTTTCTGAGGCTAATTCTTGAACCGTAAGTCATAGACGCTCGATCTTGGCGGCATTCGTCTCAGCGCCTGGCAATTAGTATAAAAGCACTGTCTTTGACTTCTCTGGATGTTTCCCAGGCGAGCTATTGACAAGCAAATCCTAGACGCTCGATCTTGGTTATTTTCGCTTTCGCGGCTGGCAGCAAAGTTCAGAACCATGTTTCTGTGAATAACTCTTGAACGGTAAGTCACAGACGCTCGCTCTTGGCTGCATTCGTTTCAGCTCGTGGCAGCCAGTCTAAAAAACTTTATCTTGGACTTCTCTGGATGTTTCCCAGGCGAGCTATTGGCAGCATGTTCAGAACCACTGTTTCTGAGGCTAATTCTTGAACCGTAAGTCATAGACGCTCGATCTTGGCGGCATTCGTCTCAGCGCCTGGCAATTAGTATAGAAGCACTGTCTTTGACTTCTCTGGATGTTTCCCAGGCGAGCTATTGACAAGTAAATCCTAGACGCTCGATCTTGGTTATTTTCGCTTTCGCGGCTGGCAGCAAAGTTCAGAACCATGTTTCTGTGAATAACTCTTAAACCGTAAGTCACAGACCCTCGCTCTTGGCTGCATTCGTTTCAGCTCGTGGCAGCCAGTCTAAAAAACACTATTTTGGACTTCTCTGGATGTTTCCCAGGCGAGCTATTGGCAGCATGTTCAGAACCACTGTTTCTGAGGCTAATTCTTGAACCGTAAGTCATAGATGCTCGATCTTGGCGGCATTCGTCTCAGCGCCTGGCAGTTAGTATAGAAGCACTGTTTCCCACTGTTTCTGAGGCTAATTCTTGAACCGTAAGTCATAGACGCTCGATCTTGGCGGCATTCGTCTCAGCGCCTGGCAATTAGTATAGAAGCACTGTCTTTGACTTCTCTGGATGTTTCCCAGGCGAGCTATTGACAAGTAAATCCTAGACACTCGTTCTTGGTTATTTTCGCTTTCGCGGCTGGCAGCAAAGTTCAGAACCTTGTTTCTGTGAATAACTCTTGAACCGTAAGTCACAGACGCTCGCTCTTGGCTGCATTCGTTTCAGCTCGTGGCAGCCAGTCTAAAAAACACTATCTTGGACTTCTCTGGATGTTTCCCAGGCGAGCTATTGGCAGCATGTTCAGAACCACTGTTTCTGAGGCTAATTCTTGAACCGTAAGTTATAGACGCTCGATCTTGGCGGCATTCGTCTCAGCGCCTGGCAATTAGTATAGAAGCACTGTCTTTGACTTCTCTGGATGTTTCCCAGGCGAGCTATTGACAAGTAAATCCTAGACGCTCGATCTTGGTTATTTTCGCTTTCGCGGCTGGCAGCAAAGTTCAGAACCATGTTTCTGTGAATAACTCTTAAACCGTAAGTCACAGACCCTCGCTCTTGGCTGCATTCGTTTCAGCTCGTGGCAGCCAGTCTAAAAAACACTATTTTGGACTTCTCTGGATGTTTCCCAGGCGAGCTATTGGCAGCATGTTCAGAACCACTGTTTCTGAGGCTAATTCTTGAACCGTAAGTCATAGATGCTCGATCTTGGCGGCATTCGTCTCAGCGCCTGGCAGTTAGTATAGAAGCACTGTTTCCCACTGTTTCTGAGGCTAATTCTTGAACCGTAAGTCATAGACGCTCGATCTTGGCGGCATTCGTCTCAGCGCCTGGCAATTAGTATAGAAGCACTGTCTTTGACTTCTCTGGATGTTTCCCAGGCGAGCTATTGACAAGTAAATCCTAGACACTCGTTCTTGGTTATTTTCGCTTTCGCGGCGGGCAGCAAAGTTCAGAACCTTGTTTCTGTGAATAACTCTTGAACCGTAAGTCACAGACGCTCGCTCTTGGCTGCATTCGTTTCAGCTCGTGGCAGCCAGTCTAAAAAACACTATCTTGGACTTCTCTGGATGTTTCCCAGGCGAGCTATTGGCAGCATGTTCAGAACCACTGTTTCTGAGGCTAATTCTTGAACCGCAAGTCATAGACGCTCGATCTTGACGGCATTCGTCTCAGCGCCTGGCAGATAGTATAGAAGCACTGTTTCCCACTGTTTCTGAGGCTAATTCTTGAACCGTAAGTCATAGACGCTCGATCTTGGCGGCATTCGTCTCAGCGCCTGGCAATTAGTATAGAAGCAATGTCTTTGACTTCTCTGGATGTTTCCCAGGCGAGCTATTGACAAGTAAATCCTAGACGCTCGATCTTGGTTATTTTCGCTTTCGCGGCTGGCAGCAAAGTTCAGAACCATGTTTCTGTGAATAACTCTTAAACCGTAAGTCACAGACCCTCGCTCTTGGCTGCATTCGTTTCAGCTCGTGGCAGCCAGTCTAAAAAACACTATCTTAGACTTCTCTGGATGCTTCCCAGGCGAGCTATTGGCAGCATGTTCAGAACCACTGTCTCTGAGGCTAATTCTTGAACCGTAAGTCATAGATGCTCGATCTTGGCGGCATTCGTCTCAGCGCCTGGCAGTTAGTATAGAAGCACTGTTTCCCACTGTTTCTGAGGCTAATTCTTGAACCGTAAGTCATAGACGCTCGATCTTGGCGGCATTCGTCTCAGCGCCTGGCAATTAGTATAAAAGCACTGTCTTTGACTTCTCTGGATGTTTCCCAGGCGAGCTATTGACAAGCAAATCCTAGACGCTCGATCTTGGTTATTTTCGCTTTCGCGGCTGGCAGCAAAGTTCAGAACCATGTTTCTGTGAATAACTCTTGAACGGTAAGTCACAGACGCTCGCTCTTGGCTGCATTCGTTTCAGCTCGTGGCAGCCAGTCTAAAAAACTTTATCTTGGACTTCTCTGGATGTTTCCCAGGCGAGCTATTGGCAGCATGTTCAGAACCACTGTTTCTGAGGCTAATTCTTGAACCATAAGTCATAGACGCTCGATCTTGACGGCATTCGTCTCAGCGCCTGGCAGATAGTATAGAAGCACTGTTTCCCACTGTTTCTGAGGCTAATTCTTGAACCGTAAGTCATAGACGCTCGATCTTGGCGGCATTCGTCTCAGCGCCTGGCAATTAGTATAGAAGCACTGTCTTTGACTTCTCTGGATGTTTCCCAGGCGAGCTATTGACAAGTAAATCCTAGACGCTCGATCTTGGTTATTTTCGCTTTCGCGGCTGGCAGCAAAGTTCAGAACCATGTTTCTGTGAATAACTCTTAAACCGTAAGTCACAGACCCTCGCTCTTGGCTGCATTCGTTTCAGCTCGTGGCAGCCAGTCTAAAAAACACTATCTTGGACTTCTCTGGATGTTTCCCAGGCGAGCTATTGGCAGCTTGTTCAGAACCACTGTTTCTGAGGCTAATTCTTGAACCGTAAGTCATAGACGCTCGATCTTGGCGGCATTCGTCTCAGCGCCTGGCAGTTAGTATAGAAGCACTGTTTCCCACTGTTTCTGAGGCTAATTCTTGAACCGTAAGTCATAGACGCTAGATCTTGGCGGCATTCGTCTCAGCGCCTGGCAATTAGTATAGAAGCACTGTCTTTGACTTCTCTGGATGTTTCCCAGGCGAGCTATTGACAAGTAAATCCTAGACGCTCGATCTTGGTTATTTTCGCTTTCGCGGCTGGCAGCAAAGTTCAGAACCATGTTTCTGTGAATAACTCTTGAACCGTAAGTCACAGACGCTCGCTCTTGGCTGCATTCGTTTCAGCTCGTGGCAGCCAGTCTAAAAAACACTATCTTGGACTTCTCTGGATGTTTCCCAGCCGAGCTATTGGCAGCATGTTCAGAACCACTGTTTCTGAGGCTAATTCTTGAACCGTAAGTCATAGACGCTCGATCTTGGCGGCATTCGTCTCAGCGCCTGGCAGTTAGTATAGAAGCACTGTCTTTGACTTCTCTGGATGTTTCCCAGGCGAGCTATTGACAAGTAAATCCTAGACGCTCGATCTTGGTTATTTTCGCATTCGCGGCTGGCAGCAAAGTTCAGAACCATGTTTCTGTGAATAACTCTTGAACCGTAAGTCACAGACGCTCGCTCTTGGCTGCATTCGTTTCAGCTCGTGGCAGCCAGTCTAAAAAATACTATTTTGGACTTCTCTGGATGTTTCCCAGGCGAGCTATTGGCAGCATGTTCAGAACCACTGTTTCTGAGGCTAATTCTTGAACCGCAAGTCATAGACGCTCGATCTTGGCGGCATTCGTCTCAGCGCCTGGCAGTTAGTATATAAGCACTGTTTCCCACTGTTTCTGAGGCTAATTCTTGAACCGTAAGTCATAGACGCTCGATCTTGGCGGCATTCGTCTCAGCGCCTGGCAATTATTATAAAAGCACTGTCTTTGACTTCTCTGGATGTTTCCCAGGCGAGCTATTGACAAGTAAATCCTAGACGCTCGATCTTGGTTATTTTCGCTTTCGCGGCTGGCAGCAAAGTTCAGAACCATGTTTCTGTGAATAACTCTTGAACCGTAAGTCACAGACGCTCGCTCTTGGCTGCATTCGTTTCAGCTCGTGGCAGCCAGTCTAAAAAACACTATCTTGGACTTCTCTGGATGTTTCCCAGGCGAGCTTTTGGCAGCATGTTCAGAACCACTGTTTCTGAGGCTAATTCTTGAACCGTAAGTCATAGACGCTCGATCTTGGCAGCATTCGTCTCAGCGCCTGGCAGATAGTATAGAAGCACTGTTTCCCACTGTTTCTGAGGCTAATTCTTGAACCGTAAGTCATAGACTCTCGATCTTGGCGGCATTCGTCTCAGCGCCTGGCAATTAGTATAGAAGCACTGTCTTTGACTTCTCTGGATGTTTCCCAGGCGAGCTATTGACAAGTAAATCCTAGACGCTCGAGCTTGGTTATTTTCGCTTTCGCGGCTGGCAGCAAAGTTCAGAACCATGTTTCTGTGAATAACTCTTGAACCGTAAGTCACAGACGCTCGCTCTTGGCTGCATTCGTTTCAGCTCGTGGCAGCCAGTCTAAAAAACACTATCTTGGACTTCTCTGGATGTTTCCCAGGCGAGCTATTGGCAGCATGTTCAGAACCACTGTTTCTGAGGCTAATTCTTGAACCGTAAGTCATAGATGCTCGATCTTGGCGGCATTCGTCTCAGCGCATGGCAGTTAGTATAGAAGCACTGTTTCCCACTGTTTCTGAGGCTAATTCTTGAACCGTAAGTCATAGACGCTCGATCTTGGCGGCATTCGTCTCAGCGCCTGGCAATTAGTATAAAAGCACTGTCTTTGACTTCTCTGGATGTTTCCCAGGCGAGCTATTGACAAGCAAATCCTAGACGCTCGATCTTGGTTATTTTCGCTTTCGCGGCTGGCAGCAAAGTTCAGAACCATGTTTCTGTGAATAACTCTTGAACGGTAAGTCACAGACGCTCGCTCTTGGCTGCATTCGTTTCAGCTCGTGGCAGCCAGTCTAAAAAACTTTATCTTGGACTTCTCTGGATGTTTCCCAGGCGAGCTATTGGCAGCATGTTCAGAACCACTGTTTCTGAGGCTAATTCTTGAACCGTAAGTCATAGACGCTCGATCTTGGCGGCATTCGTCTCAGCGCCTGGCAATTAGTATAGAAGCACTGTCTTTGACTTCTCTGGATGTTTCCCAGGCGAGCTATTGACAAGTAAATCCTAGACGCTCGATCTTGGTTATTTTCGCTTTCGCGGCTGGCAGCAAAGTTCAGAACCATGTTTCTGTGAATAACTCTTAAACCGTAAGTCACAGACCCTCGCTCTTGGCTGCATTCGTTTCAGCTCGTGGCAGCCAGTCCTAAAAA